>NW_024063237.1:0-258892 GCF_006381635.1 Hibiscus syriacus | reverse complement strand
GTTGGCCTTCCAGCTCCAGCCACCGCTTGGCCTACAACTTCCACAGTCGCACGCGTGAGCTGCCGCCGTTAATCCTCAAGCCATTACCGACAATCTGAACCAAACAATGATGGTAAATCTATCAACACTGACGGTTTCTCACCCAAATCAGAGCATAATAGTAAACCTAAATTGAAAACCTATTTAAAAACGAAATAAATCCCGAAAATTCAGGATTTCACCAGCTACCAAATCACCCATAATATCCCTAAGTTCTAGATATCATCATTCAGCAACCACAACAATAAGAAAGAGACATGCAATGACAGGGGGAGCATTCGGGGTTCAGAAAAAAAAGGAAAAAAAGAAACAAAAAAAAAACAGAAGATAGAAAAAAAAGAGAGATTCGAACAAAAAAAAAGAGAAAGGAAAGAGGAGAGAATAGAGACCATACCTTAGTCGAACACCGATGAAAACCGGTCGCCGGAGATGGAGAAACCGAAGGTTTCTCCCTGATCCACTGTGATTGAGCCATTTTAGGCCAAAGGGAGGCCAATCCTTGCTCAGGGCTTGGAGACGCTTCGGATGGCGTTATTTTCTCTCCTCCGGCGTCGGCATACGACGGCTACCGCCGATCAGTGGCGGCCGGCGCGGCGGAGTCTGGCCGTTCTAGAGAGATCTGGATCTCATCTCTCTCGGTCCTCTCTTACTCTCTCTTCTCTAGGTGAGAATGGAACAGATGGCCGGTTTTGGGAGTTATTTGGGCTATTTATAGCTTTTGCAAAACGACGTCGTTTTGAGGGGACGAGTTCTGTAATTTCACGCATGGGGTAACTACACTTTAAGTCCCTCTCCTTTGTAATGCTTTATTTAAGTCATTAATGAAATTATATTGTTTTATTTCGAGTTTTTAGTTTCTAATGATTGCATTTCAGTCACTAATTGTATATTATGTTGCTGTTATTATAATTTGGTTGTGATATTTATATTTATTTCGTTTTAGTCCGTTTCAGTTATTGTGCATTTTCCTTTGATATTCGGATTGGTCATGAAATTTGAAAACGTTATATATTAGTCACCGTTCATGTTTTATATCATATTGTCTATTTGATTCTGGATTTAATATTTCAAATATTTCAATTTAATCACTGATCCTATGCATTTATTATCTTTACTGTTATTTGAATTGGTCACCATATTCGTATATTCTATTTAGTCATTGTTTGATGTTTGGTTAATTACTTTGTGATCTTTATGTTTTTGTTTATTTCATTTAGTCCTTACTCTTTATATTATACTTTCGTGAATGTGGAATCTGATCTCGTATGTGTAATATTTTATTTTAATCACTGAATATAACTTTGCATTTTTTTAATTTTGGATTCAAGTTCTAATTGCTTTTATTTTAGTCATTTCTTTTTTTTAATATATTGGTTTAATGTCTATGTTATTTTCTTTGTTTTGGGCATCTAGTTTCTTGTTTATATTTTAGCCTATAATGTATTATGTCATTTGTGGATACTTGACCTTGGTCCCAATGTTTGTAATAGTTTCATTTAGTCATTGATTTATATGTTAGGTATTTCAGTTAATGTTCGAATTTATCCTGACATTTGTGAATATTTTATTTTATTCATTTATGTATGATTTTATTGTACTCGTTATTCGGTTATTTGTATTATGTAAATAATGTTTCATTTAATGTAAATATTTTATCTTGTATTTGCAATTACATTTGTTTATATTACGTCTTTATCCATGAAATGATTTTTGATTTTATTTTCAAGTACGTATGCGTAGAATGAGCGTGGAAAGTACCACTTGATCGAAGTGGTGTGATCCGGTACGGCATTTTAACGACATAGAAACTTGAAATAAGTCGAGTATATTTGCTAATTAATTTGTTCAAACGATGCGATGTGTGTTATTTTAAGTGACAATTATTTTATTTTATGTGAATGAAAATTTCAAATTTTAATTCACGTTTTTAGTTAATCAATTTACTCGTATGTAAACGTCATTTTTAGTTATATTTATTCGCATTTTTTTACATAATCAATGGTAGAATATTCTTTTACAAATGAGAAATAGTTGAAATAGCTTTCCCGACGGAGGATTGTAAATTTCAAGATTCTTATCGAGTTAAAGGATTTTCTTTAAATAGTTAACTCGAAGCAAATTAATTAAATTTCAATAAATGGATCGTAATTTAACTTATATTCGATTTATAATTTCCATCATCACGACGATATGTAAGCGACACAGTACCAGTTTTTGGGCGTTGTGGGGTGTTAATCCTTCCCTACACGTAACCGACTTCCGAATCCATTTAAATGAATTTTTGGTAACGCGGACCGAATTTTGTCTTAAAAAATGATTTTCCTTAAAATTGTTTTTTAAAAGATATTTTAGGTATTCGACCTACCTAACATAAAGTTCGATGGCGACTCTTTTCTATTTTATTCAAATCAATTCCAAAATCACCAAAATTTTCCAAATTAAGTCATAATTGTTTTTAAAAATAATATTTAATTGTTTAAAAAAAATGGTTATAACACCACTCTTTCGCTTTCTTTTTCTGTAATTCAACGGATTCTTGAATTTCTCAGCGTTGATTTTTCTGTGATTGAATCGCATTAGAAGATTTTTTCCGATCGATGAAAAGGTGAGACGTGTCTCGAGTAATTTGCAGCTTTCTGCTTTGATTTGTTCTTGTTGTGTAGATCACTCATTAGTATAAAAACAAAAACAAATAATAAAATTAGTTTAGCTTTAATCTCATTTCTTTTGTTGCCATTTTTAGCAGTTGGTTTTAAATGAATAATTTCTGCAACTTCGTAACCGAGATCTGCATAAAACAATTATTTTTTCAATATCACGTGTTTCGTCTTCAATTTTAGAGACATAACCCTGTCGAATCCAGACACTACATGATTGTGGATTCTTTCATTATAAAAATTAAATCTAAGTTAAATTATTGCAATCTTAGTTTTAAACCTTTAACCTTTCCTGTGATTCCATCGAATTCTGTTCCTCAAACTGGAAATACAAAACAAAAAAATGCACATAGGGCAACTTAGAAGTTATTTTTTAAAAGAATAAAAACGATTTTGTTTATAGGAATCAATTGTTGCTATGTTTCTATCTTATTATGATTTTTATTTCATGTAAAAAATTTAAACTATTTTTGAAGTTTTTTACTGTTAATTCATGGGGGTGGACACGGGTCTTCCTTGCACGTGGGACTCCATCTCTCTTCCCATTCTTCACCAACATTAGCACTGCAAAAACTTCAGCCTTGTTCTTCTCTCATCCCAATTATTCAATTTCTCAAACCAATACGGATACAAACAAATATCTTACATGATTACCTAATTTGTTTAACTGCATTTTTCAGTTTTTAATTGTTATGTTAATTTTACTGTCATTAGTAGTAAATCAAATATGTGATCCCAGGTAAAAACCCCATGTGATCATTTTATGTATTTTTATAGGAAGATAGGACATTTTAAAAATAGAAAAATTGATGCAATTGTTTGTTGGGATCATTTTCATTGAATTCCTATTCATGGAAGTAGGCGGGAAGGGAGGGAAAAAGCCAGGGTGGGCTGTTTATTTATTTCTGGGATTGAAAATCAGTGAACCTTTTGTTTTTCCACTTCAGCTGATCCGTGACGTAGTGGAGATATAACATTACAAATTAGTGACCATTACAGCGAGAAGCTTTTTATCACGTTAGTGTTGGCGTGACGGATATAAAAATTTATAAATCGAATTTAAAATTTTAATTTTCTTTTAAAATAATAGGGTTGTAAAAAAAATTCTTTCATTTTTATTTAATATATTATACTAAATTTCATTTTTTTCTTAAATAATGAGATGCACTTGACCCTTAGGGTGTGTTTGGTTCGGAATGTAAGATTATCAGTGAGAATAAAAGATTACCAGAGAATAAGATTATTGGGAATGTTGTATTTTGTGTTTGGTTGGTTTAGCAAGAATGTAATTTACCGTGTTTGGTTAAAGGAATAAAAGATTATTTAAATATATATTTGACCAAATTTTTTATTATATATTTGTTTTTTTTAACGAGTTGAAAAATATTTATATATATTTTAAAAAATTTAAATTCATAAAATTATAATTTTTTTACAAAATTAAAAATATAATAAAGTTTAATGAAAGGGTAAAATTTTATTTAACCCTAAACTTCATAAAATTTTAATTATAGTTTTTTTTTGTAAATCTAAAATAATTTAAGGATAAATTTATAATTTAACCTTCGTAGAATTTTTATTATTCAATGACAGAATAAGGACATTTTTGAAAGAAAAAAAAAATTATGGGCATTTTAATCCAAAACGCCGGTAATCCAATAATACCTAAAGAAAAAGAGGTAATGGCATTCCGGTAACATACTTCAAAAATTTACTATTGATAATGTAATATTATCGAGAATGATATTCCCGGCTAACCAAACGGAGAATGTGAATTCTATTCTCATGAAAATCTCATATTCCTCAACCAAACATACCCTTAGGGTGCGTTTGGTTCACGGAATGTAAGATTACCAGTGAGAATAAAAGATTACCAGGGAATAGAATTACTGGGAATGTTGTATTTTTTGGTTGGTTTAGCAGGAATGTAAGATTACCGTGTTTGGTTAAAGGAATAAATATTATTAGAATGTATATTGACCAATTTGTCCTTATTATATATTTGTATAATATTACAAATTGTAAAATATTTATATATTTTCTTTAAAAAATTAAATTCATAATATTTATATATTTTTTACAAAATTAAAAATATAAAAAATGTTTAATGAAAGGGTAAAAAAAATTTAACCCTGAACTTCATATAAAATTTTAATTATAGATTTTTTTGTAAATTTAAAATAATTTAAGGATAAATTTGTAATTTAATATTCGTAGAATTTTATTATTCAATGACAAAGAATGATATTTTGAAAAAATAAAAATTTAAGGGCATTTTAGTCCAAAACGCCGATAATGTTACAATACCTAAGGTAAGAGAGGTAATGACATCCCCGATAATATACACGAAAACTACTATTAGTAATAAAATATTACCGATAATGAGATTTTCTACCAACAAATATGAGGATGTAATCCCACAATACTTAAACCAAACACGGCTTAGTGCATACCTGAGTGTTGGTACAAGTATAGTTTTGAGATAAATATTTAAAAAAGATTTTTTTTTCTTTTATGTATTTGAAGAACTTAATAATATATATATATATATCTTCTTTCGCTCTCTCCCTACGCGCCTTTCTTCTAGCTCTAGCTGTCTTCTTATCCTACACCCCTGCCACCAGGAAACAAAAACTATTGGAGACTTCTCAAGACTTCACGGGGGACCTCTTAGTGTTTTGCATTTGCACTTTTATGTGAGATTTAATTTAACCAAAAACAACCGTTAATTTATATTGGGCAAAAGTCTACTGAAATTTCTAGACAGCCCCGGACCCCCACAATTGTACCTGATGCTGTTTTAGCACTTCTCAGTCTTATGCTTTTGGCTTGATCTGCTTGGATTTGGGCTTTTCTTGATTAATAAGCTATGCCCCTTTCTGTTAGTTTCTTGTAATTCTCTAATTCTTCATCAGTCAGATCTGGGCATCTAGAAAGATGTTTTCTTTTTCTCTATGGTGTTGGTAATTGTAACTGTGCTCTCTGCCTGTCTGTAAGCATCTAACTTTTGGTTTGGTGCATTTGTGGCAGATTCATTGCAGGAGAAAGTATCTTCTTTTTGAGCATATGGCGTTATTCCAAATATACGTGGGATCATGTAACAGTTAAGCTGTTTAATGTAATTTAGTGTGTGTTCTTTATGGAAAATTCCATCAATGTGGTCTAATTTGGAAGGTTTGGAAGGATATGTGTGAATCAGAGCGAAGATTGCAGAAGCTTGCAGCCATTGATACCGCAACGCGACCCCTTGTTCCTGCTGAAAACAACAATGCGCCACTCACAGTTCGACAGTCTCGAACTAGGGAGGTTAGTTCGAGGTATAAATCGCCGATTCGTTCATCGCCTTTTGGTTCCAGGCGTTGCCCATCTCCAAACCTTACTAGAACAACCTCTTCTCCTTCCCAGTTGGTGCAAAATAGATCTATATCGGCTGACAGGAAACGCCCCACAACACCATCTTTACATCGAAGTCCATCTACGCCGGTTCAAGATTCATCAGTAGGTGTGCAGATACCATCTAGAAGGATATCAAATGGCCGCACACCTGAAGGTTTATGGCCATCTACCATGAGAAGTCTTAGTGTTTCATTTCAGTCAGATACAATTTCAATTCCTGTTAGCAAAAAGGAAAAAGAAAAACCGGTTAGTAATGTTTCATTGGATCGTACTTTGAGACCTTCTTCAAATGTGGTTCATAGACAACAGTCTGAAAAATCTACTTTATCCCGCAAGCCTACTCCAGAGAGAAAGAGAAGCCCTCTTAAAGGGAAGAATGCGCCTGATCAATCTGAAAATGCTAAACCAGTTGAAGGTTTGCCTGGCCGAATAATAGATCAGCATCGATGGCCTAGTAGAATTCGTGGGAAAGTATCTTCCAATTCATTGAATAGAAGTTTAAATCTGGGTGATAATAAGATTGTTAAAAGTTTATCTACACCAGTTCCAGGAATGGGTTTATCTTCGCAGAAGAGAATGCCAATATTGATAGTTCGAGTATCACTCTAAAGAAATCTGCTAGTGACACTTCCAATTTGTTATCACTCGATGAAATCGGCCTGATAGGGCCTGAGGCAATTCCAATTGATGATAAGTCTCTGCGGGTATATGGACCTGCAAGGCTCCTTTCTGCAAGTTCATTGGACAAAGTGACACTGGCAACTCATGCTTTCAAATCTCAGTCTTTGTCTGCTCCTGGATCACGACCTCAGACACCAAATAGAACTTCTGTATCTAGGGGTACTAGTCCTTCTCGGGCAAGACCTTCCACTCCACCTCCAAGAGGAGCCATTGCAACTCCAAGGGGAGTCAGTCCATCTCGGATGAGGACATCCACCTTTTCTAGTCAATCCCATAGCACAACTTCAGTTCTCAGTTTTATTGCAGACTTTAAGAAGGACGAAAAGGTGCAAACTACATAGAGGATGCTCATCAACTGCGGCTTCTTCACAATCGTTATTTGCAGTGGCGATTTGCTAAAGCCAGGGGAGAAGCTGTACTTTATTTTCAGAAAATTACTGAGGAGGTAAATTTCTTCTCAAAATGATCAACTTTGCATCAACAAACATTACTCTATGTTTTAATATGGGAGACTTTTGATGGTTAGAATAGAAAAATTATACATTCTTGATGCATTATGCAATAGTTGAAAAAAAATTCTGATTGGTTGCTTGCTTCTTTGAATCACTGTTCACTGGATCAGTTTCCTAATGTGATGAATCTTTTTGACAGTTAGTATCCATATATGCACTTAGAGCTTTAGGAATGACATTGATAGTGGATTGCCTCTTCTATAGCATGTTAAATTTTTTATCAAAGAAAATTTTGATCTGTTGTTGCAGGAAACTTTGTACAATGTCTGGAATGCTACTTTGGGTCTATGGGATGCCGTGAACAAGAAAAAGAACGATCTCCAACAATTGAAGTTAGAGCTCAAGTTGAACTCAGTTTTGAATGATCAAGTAATGGTTTCCTCTATTTCTCCTTTCATAGCAAATTTTTATTCGCCTCATACAGGTTCAATGTTAGAAGTGCTTTTATATTTAAGTTTACTAATAGTTTATATACATTTTTACTTGTGCAACTCCTGCTGAGATACAGGGAGGTTGTCCGTGGATGCTTATGTATCTTCTTTATATCTTCAGATCTAGATTATTGTATTTTAGGGAAATGAGGGTTCAACCTTGAATATGCCTTTTGGAAGAAAGGTGGAAGTCATTAAGCTATGCCTTGGACCATTCTATAGGTCTAAATTTTATAGCAATAGAATATTTATTTTTGTATCGGTATGACATTTTGAAGCATCATTTAAATGAATAAAAGGCTTATTTTATAGTTAGATGCTTATAGGTAATAATATATAACATTGTTTTGAGCCTCCAAGCTTCTTAGATTTGACAGGGCTACTGATTAGAATGAACTTTAGAGGTCTGGTGAAATTTTAAATACTCATCTTCTAGTGGTGTTTACCTTCTAATGGGACAAAGGACGTCAAATCTCATAGATACTTGGAAAAGCCTTGACTGGAGGCTCATTATACAGCGTGCGTTTTTCCCCAAATTTCTGTATTTGAGGATTTAGAAGGTTTTCTTCATGTGGATTCATTTCATATTTTTGGTGCTACAAATAGGCACCGGTAATTTACTCCTGACATGTAACTCTAGTTTGATGACACTAAAATATATTTCAAGTTTGACCTTTTCCACCTTGGTTTTGGGAACCTTTTTTCAGATTCAAATATATTTCAAATTTTTATTTTTAAAATGCTTACTTATTCAGCAAGTTTCAGTGGATAAGGCAAACTTTAAAATTAAGACCTAAAATGTTTGGACGTTTCCCTTACATGTAATGAAATATCATAACATGAAAGGTATAAGAAGATGAGGTGACAAGTGCATATCAGCAGTACCTTTGGCCAACCTGGTCTGGCCTGGCCTATGATACCTCTTTTCCGAAGTGGCCTTCACTTGATAACTACTATGTTGTTTTCTAATTATTATTTTTTACGTGTACATCGGAGTTAAAATATTTAGATCATACCTTTTATCTTGATATTGAATTGATTGAAGGGATAATGAGTGATATTTCGTGTCTTACAGTTCAAATAATTGCTTATTATCAACTGCTAATGTCTTCAAAAGTTTGATATAAGGTGTTATCTTTAATCCCTATGGAAGCTTCTCATCTAAAAATTGGGAAAATTGAACATTCTGTCCCTCTCGTTTCAAAAATGTTTTTTAATGGTCGGCATATCAATATAGATTCTTTCCACTGAATTTCCTTTATCTAAATGCACGTGTAAATAATTAATGCAGATGGAATATCTTAACAGTTGGGCATTACTTGAAAGAGATCATGTAAGTTCTTTAGCTGGAGCATTAGAAGATCTGGAGGCAAGCACTCTGCTTCTTCCTGTAACTGGAGGGGCAAGGGTAAGTTTAATAAAAAACTTTGGACTGATATCTGAAAAGAGAAATATTGACATTATTTCTGGATTCTGTACTCATCAGGCAGACATTGAATCGTTGAAAGCTGCTATTTCCTCTGCTGTTGACGTGATGCAGGCTATGGGTTCCTCCATTTGTTATTTACTCTCAAAGGTGTTTTTCCTTCCCAGGCCCAGTTATTTCACGTTTCTGAACATAAATGCCTGACATTATACCCACAAAGAACAAATATCAATGCTGTTGTACATAACTTACCACTGTGGTTTCTGATATTTAAATTTAAGATGCCAACTGCCGGTATATTTTCCATTTTAAAATTTAATTTTGGTTCAAGCAGAAGTTTTATTTTTGTTTATTTTACTTTAATGTGTAGAGACAAGTGTTTCTCGTAATTTCAGCTTAGATGATGTAGATAATTTTAAAAAGAATATTTCTTCTTACCCTATTTTTTCTAATGCTACGGTGAGAGCATGTCTATGCTAATGACTCTAAATTCACGACAACTGCTTGGATTTTGTCCCATGCTGCTCCAATGCGTGACAGATGGTAGATTCTGATTTTAGCTTGCAGTTTTTTTTTTTGCTGGTATATCTTCATTTCATTCTGGAAGCTTAACTGTATTTCAATGTTATACATGCTATAGGTGGAAGGAATAAACAATTTTGTTTCTGAGCTTGCTGCAATAGCTACACTAGAGAAAAACATGCTTGACCAATGTGAAGCCCTCATGGCTTCAACAGCGGCTATGCAGGTAAGTAAACATTAAATTCTTGCTGAATGTCAAGTTCTTGGATTAAATACGACCATAACTTGACCAATTCCTCTAAGATTCTGCCAATGTTTATCCCTCTGTTGCAATGATGATAAATATTGTGTATGTAATGAAAAATCTGACAAAGCACGAGGATAGGATTTAAAGCTATTATCCTCTTTAGAGAGAGAAGTTTGGGAGGATCTTATCATATCCCACATGGAACATGACATATTCCACTCTGTTTAAGCCTAAACCAACCTTATTATAAGAGAGATGCTTTAATTCAGTATTAAGTCATGTCAGTTTAGTTGATTGTGCTGAAGCGGAAATTTTTTTCATGTGTTCATGGGGACAGGTAAGAAATTTCAGTATGAAGCTCATGCTAATAGTTGGAATGCTCTGACATGCATGCTATATTTGCTTGAAACCTAAGTTACTTGTGACTCGGATGCAAGCTTGTATATACGTGACACGGTGTGTTTGATTATTTTTAAGCTTTTTCTATGTATTTGGAGGATTCTTAGAAGATCACATCCGATATGCTCCACACAGATCGGATATGGTTACTTGAAATAAAAAAAATGAAGAGTCATAGCAACAATGCAATGAATCAATCCATCTCTTATATGCCATCACCATCAAACTGGCTGGCTAATGTCACTCATTCTATGCATGTGCCAACTAAGCTGCCTAGAATATATTTCTGCAAATTGCAAACTTTTGTTTCTATTTTCTAATGCATATAGTTACTTTGTTTCATTATATGTATGTATTTGACAGTTTTTGGTGGTGTTATTGAACAGTTAGAAGAGTACAGTCTTAGGTCTCATCTCATACAAACAAAACAAGCTTTGGAGAGGAATAAGCCAGCCAGCCATGACGACCAAAACAGTATTTCCATGGCCATAAATCAGCTGGTAAGCTAATAATAATCTCTACTAACATATTATCCTTTAAACTGAGAAGAATTTATTACAATATCTGCTCTGCCAGCCCCAGAAAATGTAATTTCCCCCCTTTTTTATTGGTAATTTTTTTCTTCTTTCATTTTTTTACCCTTCTCAAAAGACGGGGAGTCATTGTCTCTCATCTTTTTCCTACGTGTAATTTTCTCAAGAAAAGAAAAAGAAAATTGCAAAGGAAACGAAATATTTGATATTCAATGCAGAGGCCAAACTTCATTCCATTTAACCTGACCAGTAAATTTTGGGGTTCGAATTTCCATATTTTATTCATCCCATCTCTTTGTTCCACCATGTTAAATGTCAAAGTTTCAACTGTTCCACCATGTTAAGCAAAGGAATTAGCAACAAATTTGAATCTTGACTAACAAAGAGAGCCATATTATTTTTACAAAAATTCCTAGAAAAAAAAATCATCCTCGATTGCTTGTAAGCTTCGCTCCATAACAGCCAAACACGAAAACAACTGTTAAAGGACGTCCACAATCAAGTAACACAGGCGTCATTTTCCAATACTTCCTCTGCCGCAGCAGCTGCCATCAACTCATCGAACTTCTCCGACTTCCCCTGAAGTATTTCAATCTACAAAATAAAGCATCTTAGCATCTGATATTATGACAAGAACCATAACATGAGAATTGACGTAAAAGAGCTGTACGAACGACTAAAAGCAGACCAAACTGATACAAGAGGCTTTCGCTATACCAACATAACACACCCTTGCCTTCATATTAATACAATACTAGACCAAAACCGAAACAGCCATCTATACTAATGACTTCTCAATGAAAATTAATGTAAGGGAGCTGTACATATGAATAAAGGCAGACAAAACTGATACGAGAGGCTTTCACTGTACCAACATAAAACGTCCTCAGTCCTCATCTTTGAGTTAATACATTAACAAACTCAATCCACAACAGCCATCTACATTAATGACTAGACTTACAGGTTAAACAGTAACAGCATCTTTCCGTATGACTAGGCCTAAATCTTTAAATTTAATCAAGCTGCCAAGTATTACTGGTTCCATTATGGTTTACAAATGAATTTTCCATTTTCTAATCCCAGTCCCAAAGGAGGCCAACATTAGCATACAGTAGTTTTGAAACAAGCAATGCCTCCAATATATTAAATTGTTGTTTCAAACAATTTTTTCTACTCCTCCAATTAACATATGTAATGCCTCATCACTTCACAGTAACTAGAGGCTTCATTTCATAGGTACCATATATTTTTGTTCATCGATAAACCATCTAAGGATTGAGAGTACAAAAGGGTACCAACCTCAACATTAGTTACGGCCCATGACAAGCCAACAATGGCTCAGGGGTCTAACCAAAAACCAAGATTGGTGAGGAAGGCAACACCCTAAACCAACAATACACAGGAAAATAAAAAAGAAGAGGCGGCAAGTCAACCAAATCCGAGCTCTTGGCTTCAACAGAATCATCATACATAAGTATCCTATTTACTTTAACTGCTCTTAAATGCTGACATACAAACATGACTCTAAAAGTACCAAAGTCAATATAATACGAGTCTTATGTCACACCGACTCATTTTTCTTGAAATAATGGTGCGTATCCAACATGAATAAGGGATGTAATCCTCTAAAGACCCCTCCAACTACATTGGAAAAATGAATATACACATGTGCAATACATGCCCAAACCTCACACATCCAAGTTCAAGTAATACAAATATGAACCACGTAATAAATGTAATTAAAAAAAAACATTATAGCAGTATTTGTAACTTACTTTTGCTTTTTGAACAGGTCGTCCCCCTGATTCCTCTCTCATGTCAACGATAGAAGTTGTGATTTCTGGTATATCCATACACACATATCATGATAGTAAGTTTGAGTTCTCAATGTGAGATGAATGCTAAAAGGAATCTTATTAAGGTTAAGAAACATACTTTTCTCAACAGCCAGTCCATTGTTTTTCAATATCTCAGCAATGGTAACGACTGTAGCAATAGCTGTGAAAAGAATGCAATTTTTAAAGAAAAGCAAGAAAAAAGAAACAGTCGAGCTATTTCTCCCAATATATTAGATTATGGGTGATACGCATAGCGACACGTCCACAAATTACATACCACAAATGATGCACACATAAATGCTCTAATTCAACCCCAAGCATTGGAATATCAAGCTAATTAGCAAAGGGACAAAACAAAGGGTACATGAGCACCTATTATGTGATAGCCACCAAGAGTTGAACCTATCAGTGCAACAGATTTTATATTCCTCCGAAGCTAAACAGATAGCATATACTAATAATTTAAGAAAGTAGCAAAAACCAAATTACCCCTCGCCAAAAATCAGATAAATTCCAAAATCTATACTCATAAGAGCTTCTTATGTTGCTCATACTCTTCATTTTTTTACTCCAAGTATCCATGTACAGGGATAAGACACAAAATACATGAAAAAACTCGTAAAAAAATAGCATACATTCAACATGCACCGCCGAGTCCCAGCAGCATAAAGGACATCCAAATAAAACCACTAAGCAAATAAGAGCAAAGAAAGATACCCATTCCAAGAGCAGAGAGTTCCACTTCATTGTATGCATGTATTTCTGCCAAAATGGAGCCAACGAAAGAAGCTTTAAAAACGAAGAAAATTTTGTTTTATTCATTTTTTTTATCTTTCCAAATCATATTTTTCACTTATCCAGAAAGTACATCACTTCTTATTTTTCTTATAATTAGGTCTACCACTCTACTCCGTAAAGAAAATGCCAAAAAATAAGGTCTGGGTTTTCACATGAAGAATATAAACATCAATCAATGATACAGAATGACATAAAAAGAGATTGAAATAAATGAAAACCCAAAACCAAACTAAAATAATAAGAGCAAAAATCGATAAACTAGTCACAGTAGAACAGTCTGAGCAGGCAAACGGATCATCAAGGGGAAAAAACCAGAAATAATAAAGGAATGAAAGGATAATAGAGAGTAACCTTGGCAAGATTAACGTAGAAAAAGAGGGTTTCTTGGTATTGGAGACTTGGATACGGTTCTTCTTCTTGTTTGAAGGTGAAGAATCCATGATGTTCAAGTTGTTCACTCCCTCGGTTAATTCTTCCATTTTTAACTTCCACAAACAAAGAGTGAGAGAGAGATATGTACGTATCTTCTCACCAAGCAAAGGGTAGAGCAGACTTTCACTTTAAAAACCCTAGGATTTAGCCCCTCCTTAGAGTACCCTTTTCAATTTTTTTTATATTATTTGCACCTCGCAAGTCGCAACATCGTCGTTTTTAGTTTGCTTGGGTTCGGCTTTTATGGCCCTAACCCTAGTCTTTAAACTTCACAATACTTTTTTTCCTTGGTAAAATAGTTAGGTAAACTAATCCTATGACTAATTAACTATTATTTAATTTTACTTTTTTTAATGAGAAGTTGAAACAATAAAAAATCACAAACGACTGCTATCAGACGTCCATGGATTCCTGATGATAAGCTATCAGGATCTCCCTTGGCGGTTGCTAAAAAATTTGAACTTCAAGATCGTTCGAGTGAGCTATCTTGGCTATTCCATCAGCGATTGAGTTGCTGTTTCGAGTAATGTGGTTGAAAATAACTCTCCAGTTCCGTTTCAGTAAATAAAAAATGTGAGATAACAGTGAGGAACTCCCTCCTCGGCCACCTCAGTCATTCAAAGTCGTCACCACTTCTCGACTATCTCATTCGACGATAACAACAGTAACTTGCTTATTTCATGCTAAGTGGAGCCTCTCTAGTGTTCCCCAGAGCTCCGCATCGAGCACCGAACATGTTCTAATAAATTTGGCGAAACCCAAAAACCATTGACCTATTTCATCTCTAACCACACCACCACACGAAGCTGTCCCGAAGTTTAAATTCCGTGCAACATTCGAATTTAACTTGATCCAACCACTCGGGGGATCTTGCCACCCTTCACCATTCCAACTATTTGAACTCCGCTTCACCTGTCTTGGGCATTGATAAGATTGCACCAACAACATTTCATTGACCAGCATAATACTTCGATCTAAGATGCTCTCGCCTACACCAGCTCCTCATCGAAGATCAAGCTATTTCGCCTTGACCATAGATTCCAGCATGGTTTTCATAACCGGATCGGTTAGCGAACCGATCATGTTATCGGTTCACTGGTTCAATCGGTCGAACCGATCCGACCAGTCGGAAGAAAATGATTCAAAGCAAGTCATAACATATATAAGTTAAAAACCATAAAATCAAGTGAAACAAAATGATTCAAATTAACTACAACATAATATTTAAAGTAAAACATATTAAATAGTAAATATAATTATATAACTATAATTAAAAAATAAATTTGGGGTTAAAAAATCATAACAAAATGATATTGTTTGGTTTAATTTTTTTTAAACAATCTCACATGGCTAAGAAACATAGAAGAGCATCCCAAAAGTCTAAAGAGTAAAAATATGAGAACAAAACAATATCACATTACTAAGAAATATAAAAGAGCATCACAACTAACTTCTATAAATAATAGAGGTAATTTGGCATTCAAAATCATGGAGCCTTTTGGTGAACATTGAGTGAACTATTCTTTCACTTCAATCAATCTCGAATTTTAGGCTTCAATCGAGCTTATAATTTCTTTTAGTTCAAGTTTTTTTGAGTTCAAGTTTCAATATTATATTTCGAGTTTGAGTTGAACTTGATAATTTTTAGCTTGTGAGTTTGAGTTGAGTTGAGTTTACTTTTAAAGTTTTCAAGTTCGAGTCGAGCTCAGCAATACTCGAGTTCGACTTGGCTCGTTTAACTAATGACGTTGTTTGGTTTAATTTTTTTTTTAAAAAAATCCCGGTTTTTCCTGGTTTTTTCCAGTTTTTAGCCGGTCCGGTTCGAACGGTTCAGCGGTTCTGGCCGGTTCACTAATAGCGGTTCAACTGGTTTAGATTAAACCGGACTAAGTAACGGTTCCCGGTTGAACCGGTTAAACCGGCCGGTCCGGTCCGGTTTTCAAAACAGAGATAGAGAGTAACCTTGGCAAGATTAACGTAGAAAAAGAGGGTTTCTTGGTAAGTCACTGCATGATAAGTATTCCCCGAACCTCAACTTCCAATGTTCATCACTGCATGATAAGTATCCAGGCTAAGTCACATTACGTTGGACCCATGAAAAGAGCTGCGTGTTCATAAACTCCCTGTATCGATCCAAACGAATAGTCCTCTGCCAAGTTGCTTGTGTTGTAGGACATTCACGTAATACATGCGATATTGACTCATTACTTGCACCACATATTCCACAATTAGTCGTCATCGCAACATACCTTCGGACCCATTCTTCATTTGAGAGTAATTTTCCTTTACAAATCAACCAAAAAAGCATTTTGATCCGAGGGAGTCCTTTATACTTTGTTAAGAAGTCCCACGAGACCATAGCTTGCTCCGAATTCAAAGAAATACGCCTTTGATATGCATTTTTCGCAGTAAATATAATACCCCAAATTTTGTATAGTGACTAAAATATAAATTTTGAAAGTTTAATACCTAAATTATAAACTTTAAAAAATTTAGGGATCAAAATTATAATTTTTAAAAGTTATATTTTAGCCTGTAAATAAAGAGTTTGGATTAAAATAGAGATTTTAGTAGGAATATGATTTTTGGTACGGGAATTGTGTTAAAAGCTATAAATTAGTAAAGTTCGGTATTGAAATCGAATATTCGGATCGAATCGGAATTTTACAAAAATTTGAAGGAGGTTATAAAATGGTTGGAAATATTATTTTCATATTTTAGATCAGAGAAATTTGGCTCTAAACAGTGCAATTTTTCATATTTGACGGAAACAGTGGAATTTAATTAACTAAAATGCAAATTTTGAAAATTTCATGACCAAATTCGAAAGTCAAAGCCAAGTTGATTCATCTTTAACCAAGGAATATTTTAATAGAAGATAATACAATGGCATTTGTAATTTTCAAGATTTATTAAGGGTATTTTTGAGAATTCTCATTAATTGAATATTAAATTCAATTAATTAAAAAATTGTCATGTGTTTTATCTTTTATATACTAGAATAATCAGTAAAATTAAGCCATTATCAGCTTCTTTCTTCTTCAAGGTCGAATTTACAAGTTCTCCAAGGTAAGGATTTTTATTTTGATTTTTTAAGCTATATACTTGATTTTTTAGTTTAACTATTAGATAGAGAATTAATCTACATGAAATTCTCTATTATTTGGTACCAAAATTTCATGGTGAAGATGATTGTGTGACGAGATTGGATGATTAGGGTTTAAGGAGGTTTAGTGATCTTGAAGAATTGATGAAGGATTTTTATGTTTTTGATGTTAGTGATTATTTCTAAAGCGTGTATGATGATTAAAAATAATTCGGATCGAATCAAAATTTTACAAAAATTTGAAGGAGGTTAGAAAATGGTTGGAAAAATTATTTTCATATTTTAGATCAGAGAAATTTGGCTCAGAACAGTGCAATTGTTCATATTTGACCGAAACACTAGAATTTTAGTGACTAAAATGTAAATTTTAAAAATTTCATGACCAAATTCGAAAGTCAAAGCTAAGTTGATTCTTCTTTAACCAAGGAATATTTTAATGGAAGATAATACAATGACATTTGTAATTTTCAAGATTTATTAAGGGTATTTTTGAGAATTCTCATTAATTGAATAGTAAATTCAATTAATTAAAAAATTGCCATGTATTTTATCTTTTATATACTAGAATAATCAATAAAATTAAGCCATTATCAGCTTCTTTCTTCTTCAAGGTCGAATTTACAAGTTCTCCAAGGTAAGGATTTTGATTTTATTAGCTATATAGTTGATTTTTGAGTTTAGCTATTAGATAGAGAATTAATCTACATGAAATTCTCTATCATTTGGTATCACAATTTCATGGTGAAGATGATTGTGTGATACCACAATTTCATGGTGAAGATGATTGTGTGATGAGATTGGATGATTAAGGTTTAAGGAGGTTTAGTGATCTTGAAGAATTGATGAAGGATTTTTATGTTTTTGATGTTAGTGATTATTTCTAAAGCGTGTATGATGATTAAAATTAATTCGGATCAAATCGAAATTTTACAAAAATTTGAAGGAGGTTAGAAAATGGTTGGAAATATTATTTTCATATTTTAGATCAGAAAAATTTGGTTCAGAATAGTGCAATTGTTCAAATTTGACTGAAATAGTGGAATTTTAGTGACTAAAATGCAAATTTTGAAAATTTCATGGCCAAATCCGAAAGTCAAAGCCAAGTTGATTCATCTTTAACCAAGGAATATTTTAATGGAAGATAATACAATGGCATTTGTAATTTTCAAGATTTATTAAGGGTATTTTTGAGAATTCTCATTAATTGAATATTAAATTCAATTAATTAAAAAATTGCCATGTATTTTATCTTTTATATACTAGAATAATCAATAAAATTAAGCCATTATCAGCTTCTTTTTTCTTCAAGGTCGAATTTACAAGTTCTCGAAGGTAAGGATTTTTATTTTGATTTTTTTAGCTATATAGTTGATTTTTGAGTTTAGCTATTAAATAGAGAATTAATCTACATGAAATTCTCTATTATTTGGTACCACAATTTCATGGTGAAGATGATTGTGTGATACCACAATTTCATGGTGAAGATGATTGTGTGATGAGATTGGATGATTAGGGTTTAAGGAGGTTTAGTGATCTTGAAGAATTGATGAAGGATTTTTATGTTTTTGATGTTAGTGATTATTTCTAAAGCATGTATGATGATTAAAATTAATTGTACATGCATAAATAAGGTTTGGCTTAATTAGGGTTTATGGAAATGTTAGGATTTAGATTCAATTTGATGTTGTGATAATTAGAAATGCATGAATTTATTCATAGGAGGTTGAATTCATGCTTGAAATTGAATGAAAAGTTCACTCTAAGTACATGATGATATTCAATCATAGTGAAGAAAATTGGGGGAAAATGTTGAAAAATTTCATATGTATTAGAAATGATATTAGAAATATTCTATGTTGTTTCGAGATTGATTTGGATCAATTTGGAACCTTAAAAGTGCAAAAGGGTTAGTTTACAAGTTTTTGGAATTGTGGGATATTATTGTAAGATTGAAATTCTTGAAGGATTCAATGTTGATTTTGATATTTATAATGCTGGAATTTCAGTTGGAAAGTTGTTTGAAAACCAAATTGCAAATTTGGTAAGTGTTGAGGTGGAATTCGAAAAGTCCCAAAACCTTGGAGACTTGTTTGCAAGTTCTTAAATGTAGAAGTATTATTTGAGTAAATTATTGATTGCTGGAAAATTTATTAGTATGCTAAATTTTGAATTAAATATTGAGTTGGGGTTGAATTATAAATTTATAATGTTCGGTGATGAAAATTGAAAGTTTTGGAAAGTTTGGGTTGAAATTTATAATGTTTTGAATGTTGAAGTATTGATTGGGTATTTTATTTAAGTACTGAAATTTTAGTAATTTATGTACAATGATCATAATGGTGAAGGACCATTATGAATTAAATGGAAATGTGGAGGTGATTTCTAAAAAGAATTCATAATTTGTAGCTCATTTGTGTAAATTAGTAAAGATGAAAAGTTAAGGATGAAAATAAATATTAATGGATTTGGATGAGTATTTTGAAAAAATGGAAATTATAATAGAAATGTGATTGAGTTGATATCGATTTAATTTCGAATTTTATTTTTATAGATTTTCAAATATTAAAATCACCTTATGTTAGAACGATATTAATATGTAATTCGAACATTTTGTGTTATAATTTGGTATTGTCAGATTACGATAAATCTAGCAATTTAAACGATCCGAAAGGAAAAGACAAAGCTCGTGACTAGGATTATTTTATACAAGTTCTGTAGTGAGGCAAAGGTGAGTGCAGTTTATTTATTTAATTATTATGATTGAGAATGACTTGTGATAAGTTAACCTCGTTTATTTTCAAAGATATAAATTATGTTTTGATTTTGGAAATATATCCTTAGTATTTTAATAAGTTTTACGAATGATTTTGGGTATGAACTGCTCATGTTATGTTTTACGAATATGATTTTAATATATTTCTGATTATGATATGTTTTTTATCAAATGATTACGAAATGAACTAAAAGCCCACTGTATGTTATATTGAGAGTCAAAGGTACAATTATCATGCCATGAGGTGGAGTGATTATCTGTTATGATTCTGATATATTGTGGTGTACCGGAGTGTACACTAGTATATGTATTATGATCTGAATGTACTTTGTGTGCATATTGTTATTTCCGATGTGATAACACTGTGTGTGCTTATATGTTCCAACTTTGATAATATGAGATATGTATTGCGCACATTCGTCTGACTAACGTACCTTATATTCTCTTAAAATATACTTTGGGCTATAAAAATTAAATACGAAAGTTCTGAAAAGTTTCTGACTACAAAGGAATATGGACTGATTATTCTGTCTGATTTGATTTATTATGATCTTGTGAAAATTATCAAATGATTCTTTTCAGGTTTCTGATAAAGTTCAGCATGAGATATCGGTTTGAACTTTCTGAAAATTCTGTCTGTTCTATTATAATGATTTTATATATTTCGATATTTTACTTAATTGTTCTCACATTTAGTATTACTGTCTCACTAAGTTATATTTAGCGCGTGATGATTTTCATGCGTAGGTTCTGATTGAGACACAAACGTTTTGTGAGGAGCATCCCAGGCATCGTCTGCAGATCATCTGTAACACCCCCAACCCATACCCGACTCGGATACGAGTTCGAAGTGTCACATTGACTTTTCAAAACGTTTTCTTTTTCTAAATAATTGATAATTCAAATTTCCATTAAAAACTGAATACTTTATATTGAATATCATCATATAGTTTAACAAAAATGATCAGAGCGTAATCTAATAAATCTTTATCTACATGCCAACAATAGTCAATATGATAAAATACATATGATTCAATTCTTTTCTGATCTGATTCTTGAAAAGGAGAAGCTAACCTGTCTTGCATGTCTTCGATCATTTTTCATCCTCTCGGAACCTACGTGTGAAACACTCACACTCTAAGTCATTGACTTAGTGAGGAATAATAAACTATATAATGAAACTCTAACTAATTAACAATGCATGATAATTTCATATCAATGATATCTCATAAAATAATATCACATTTACATATAATCAATTGTATACATCTACATATCTTTTCAGTATCATCATTAACCTCATTTTGTTATCATTATTATATTCATTCATATTTCTTAGTCATATATTCTTGTACTTAACATTCTTAACTATCATATTATTCATTTAATCAAACAATAAACACAACTTCACATGATTCACATAATACCTTTCATATCATAACAACATACACATCATATAATACACATATCATTTCACAAGGAAACACATAATATCATACCAAGTTTATTTATTTTATCTCTTTATTAGCCCATGTATATTTCTGAGAACTTAAGGTATGTGAGTACTTTGAGGTTGTGCACATATGCTATCACCACAGCTCGTATAAGGGTCTATTGAGTGGCATGTGAAATTTGTCCTGAAAGACCTCATATATTTCCCGAAGGACCTATGTATATGACCTGAAGGACCTATGTAACCCTCGACTCTTGGCATACCAACTATACCTATAGCTCTCACATCATATAACATGGGCATTATCATTTACGTTTATCACATATGCACATGTAGTCTATTAACTTCTTATCACATAGATAATATAACATTCTTGTATATTCTCATAGCTCCTTGTCATATATTGCATATCACATATAATTATTTCACATAATTCAATGTCATTGAACTTATTTCACTTTCTCATGTTATCATATAGATATATCATCTCATATGTCTTATCAATACCATATAAGCTTACACATGGACTCATTTATACTCTTTCATATAATTCGCATAGTAATACCATATACTTATATCATATAATAATTACACCTAACTATATCTTAGATTCATTTCCATGCCTACATCATATTACATCTAGGTCTTCCTCATGGAGTTTATACTACATGTAAATACTACTTATCTTGTCTCATTTTTCCATTTACTCACATAAATCATTTATACCAGTTCACATGGTTTATTACACTAACCTGAATTTATATCGATCATTTAACCTATACAATAATATATAACTTACATCACTTATCTCACATTATTTATATACTAAGTTAATCTATTTATTTAATTCAGTTTCACATGACTCCTATAACCTTCTCATAGAGCTTTATAGTTCTTTACTCTATAACTCTTATATCATAGTTTCCTTTAAATATAAATCTTCCCTATATCGTTTATCTTATAAATTTGTATCATCATTTATGTTCATGTCCCTTAATGCATATATATTATTCTCATAGAGTCTCATAATTCATTATCATATGGTTTATATTTTATTTTCTTATGCCTTCTCATAGACGTGTATTTACATAAATCATATAGCACATATAAGAACATATCAATATATATAATCATGCATACATACAAATCATGTCATTCACATATCTATATTAAGGACTTCATGCACTATAATTATAGGAAATAGACTTATCGCAAGTCCAATTTCCATATAATCTTATATCAAAATAAGATGCACTCACCTGGCCTCACTAGTCAATACCGATCTTTTATCTCTTTCTCGATGACTACTACCTGGTCGACTCGTCCGAACCTTGCTCTCGATCGAAATCTATACGAATCCACAATCCAATAATTATCGGTATTCAATTTACTCGAAAATATTCTTACGAATATAAACTAACCAAAGCATTACTTTCTTAATCCCAACTTAAGTAGTATCAGTACTACTGTTACAGTACCGATACCCTCATGCTTGTAGTATCGATACCCTTCCACGGCATCAATACCCATTTTCAATTCTGTAATTTCATATAAAAATGGTACTGATACCTCCACCTTGGTACTAATACCCCTTCAACCAGTATAAATACCACCCCTTTAGGTATCAATATTTCTTAAAAGATTTCATCCAGTTATATCATATGGTATCGATATTGTTCCATCAGTATCGATACCCTAAGCTCAATTTATACTCTTTTTAGCTTTGAAGTATCGGTACTGGATGAACAATACTGATACCCCATGCCCAGAACTCACTTGTTTCACCCGAAAATTTTCCATCACTTGTCTAACTTCCACTCTATTAACTTCTTTTGATTAATTAAACTCAAATATACCTACTCAAACCATCTTATATCACTTATCAAATTATCCAATATCTCATTAGAACCCTTGAATTTAAAAATCTTACCAATTATTCAACATGTTCTTAATTCACTTCTATTACTTCTAACTTCTCAATTAGATCCTTGACAACTCAAATTTGACTTAAAAATCCATTTATAAATTCTTTCTTATCAATTCACTTAAAAACTCTTCATATTTAATCCTTTATAACTTATCTATATTGGAGTTTCAACACACTTTAATATCTTATTAAGCTTTTTTAACACTCTAAGAATCAAAGCTAAGCTTAAAAATTAAGAAATAATCAGTTTACCAAGTCTCACCTTTTTTTAACACTCTAAGAATCAAAACTAAGCTTAAAAATTAAGAAATAACCAGTTTACCAAGTCTCACCTTAGAAATGGAGCTCACGACAATGAGGGAGAAGAAGAGAACTAAGTCTCCAGACTTTTCTTTCATTTTTATCCCATTTCCACGTGTTTCATGTCCTTATAAAGAAATAATAAAAATCCTTCCATTGAAAGACTAATTTACCTTTACTTCATTACATATATACTAAACAATCCTTCACAAAATATTCCTAATTAAGTCCTTGAACTTTTCATTTTTATAAAATCAGACCTCAAAATTTCAAAACTTCCCTTTTAGTCACTAGCCCTGATTTTAGGATGTTACAAATCTCCCCCTTTAAGAAAATTCGTCCTCAAATTTTCACTGCACCAATAGATGAGAATAATGTCTACACATATCTATTCATTTTCGCATGTTGTTTTCACTACTTTAACCATTCCCAGTTGTAATTTATAATTTGTCTTTAATTTCCAAAGAACCCAATCCATTTCATATCTTTTCACTTCCTTTATTCTACATTTACCTTTGAACTTCAAAAATTCATATCATGTCACTTATCATATAGACAATAATATCAATTCTTATCACTCAAGGTCATAAATTAATTGATTCCTTCATCAATCTCTAATTGCCTTGCAATAATAACCAAACCTTTATTCCATTATCCTTTCAAAATCATATGCTTATCCTTAAAACTTGATCAAAGAGAATATTATTCTTCGATTGAATCTTGAACTTTCTTAATACTTATAAGCAATTCCTTATCTCTCTTACTACATTTTACTTGACAAAAAAACACAATCTTAAACCTTTATAAGATATGATTAAGACATACACTTTACGAACTCAAACAATCTTTTATATCACCTTACATACTTTCTTACTTCTATATCAGATTTATTATCTATACCTCCTTATAACCCTTTCCATATTGATCATTTATACTTCATCTTTTACTTTCATCTATCCATTTCTTTCTTCAAAATCAAAATCTCCTTGAAACATAAGTCATATCTTTTCCTTCTTGCTCACATACTCTTTCTATATCACTTATACTTATATCTGATTACCCATCTTTATCATATCTTCCTAACTTTGATAATCAACACTACCTGCGCAAAACTTTATTCAAATTACAATACACATATCCCTTTTTATCATCTTAAACTTTTCTATCAATCCTTATCTTCACTCAAACATATGAATCCTCATCTCCTTCACTACATCACATTTACATGATCAAAATACACAACCATATCCAAATCTGCGTCATACTTGGTTAGCTTAACCTGACATAATCTTCTAATCCTTTAACTCTAATACATTCATCATCACATAACTTTGTTAGTCAACACCAGTTCTTCCAATCATGTACATTCTTTCCGGTCGAAATTAACTTAACAATAATTTATTTAACTTATCAAACTCGCATTCTTACTCATTCACAATGCAATTTCCGCGGTTCAAACTTAAACATTACAACTTCCTTTGTCTAACAAACTGATCACCGATGTACCCATTCTTAAACTCTTCCGAACAATATTTGCATCACTTGATCCATTTTAGATACTCTACTACTTAAGTGTATCTAGATTTCATAGGATTTGATCTTTTGACATAGAATAAAACTAATTCAAACCAAGTCTATAGTGGAAACCCATAATCTCTATCTCTCTTTGATAGTGCTGATCTCTATGAAATACCAGTTTTCCTAATCATTCTGAGCTCTCTCTAGAACTTTAGCACAATTAAGCACTTCTTAAAAAGGGAAAAAATTTCAACACCAACAACACTATTTTAATATAAGCACAAGTTCTCCACAAACCACTTGTTTACATCATTTTCATTTAAATTAACTTAACAACAATTCGCTCAACTTATCAAACTGCACTCTTATCCATACACTTTACTATTCCCTTGTTTCAAACTCATAATTTTTGAATTAATATGTCTTATAAACTTGTCACCGAGATACTTATTATTGAAATTTTCTAAAAATAATAACCACATCACTTAATCTTCTATCATTCTCATAATAACATTTGTTCACTATACTTTAACCTGTCCACATAGTAACTGAACTTCTTCCTCTAACTTCTCCACTTCAAAACAGTGGAGACTTACCAACAATATCTTCACATAATTTAACTAAAGATCCACAACAACATGACCTTCCTCAATTTTACTCTTGAATTCGAGTGTTTCTAATCATTTTTCTCTTTCTACAAGCACTCCCTGAGGTATTCACTCTTCACCCTGTCTGGCTAGGGCAGGTGAATTGCTACTACCTTTAGGTATATCGCCTCTCACTTTACTTCGAAAATTCTCATGGTCAAACATATAATATAATATAACTATTTAATCCTATTAGCAAGACAACATACTCCTTACACTATTAGATTAGAAATTTTTCACTTCATGTTGGTATGTACACATTTGAAAACTGATTTGACTTCGATTTAAGCCTAAAATCAGCTAAACCTTAGCTCTGATACCATTAAATGTAACACCCCAAACCCGTACCCGACCCGGATACGAGTTCGAAGTGTCACATTGACTTTTCAAAACGTTTTCTTTTTCTAAATAATTGATAATTCAAATTGATTAAAAACTGAATAATTTATATTGAATATCATTATATAGTTTTACAAAACTGATCAGAGCATAATCTAATAAATCTTTATTTACATGCCAACTACAATCAATATGATAAAATAAATATGATTCAATTCTTTTCTGATCTGATTCTTGTAAAGGAGAAATTAACCTGTCTTCGATCACTTTTCATCCTCTCGGAACATACGTGTGAAACACTCACACGCTAAGTCATTGACTTAGTGAGGCATAATAAAATATATAATGAAACTCTAACTAATTAACAATGCATGATAATTTCAAATCAATGATATCTCACAAAATAATATCACATTTACATATAATCAATTGTATACATCTACATATCTTGTCAATATCATCATTAACCATATTTTGTTATCATTATTATATTCATTCATATTTATTAGTCATATATTCTTGTACTTAACATTCTTAACTATCATATTATTCATTTAATCAAACAATAAACACAACTTCACATGATTCACATAATACCTTTCATATCATAACAACATATACATCATATTATACACATATCATTTCACAAGAAAACACATAACATCATACCAAGTTTATTTATTTTATCTATTTATTAGCCCATGTATATTTCTGAGAACTTAATGTCTGTGAGTACTTTGAGGTTGTGCACATATGTTATCACTACAGCTCGTGAGTGGCATGTGAAATTTGTCCCGAAGGACCTCATGTATATCCCGAAAGACCTATGTATATGTCCTGAACGACCTATGTAACCCTCGACTCTTGGCATGCAAACTATACCTATAGCTCTCACATCACATAACACCTATGTACATGTAGTCTCTAACTTCTTATCACATAGATCATATAACATTCTTGTATATTCTCATTACTCCTTGTCATATTTTGCATATCACATATAATTATTTTCACATAGTTCAATGTCATTGAACTTATTTCACTTTCTCATGTTATCATATAGACATATCATCCCATATGTCTTATTAATACCATATAAGTTTACATATGGACTCATGTATACTCTTTTATAAAATTTGCATATTAATACCATATACTTATATCACATAATAATTACACCTAACTATATCTTAGATTCATTTCCATGCCTAAATCATATTACACCTAGGTCTTCCTCATAGAGTTTATACTACATGTAAATACTACTTATCTTGTCTCACTTTTCCATTTACTCACATAAATAATTTATACCAGTTCACATGGTTTATTACACTAACCTGAATTTATACAGATCGTGAAACCTATATAATAATATATAACTTATATCACTTATATCACGTTATTTATATACTAAGTTAATCTATTTATTTAATTCAGTTTCACACGACTCTTATAACCTTCTCATAGAGCTTTATTGTTCTTTACTCTATAACTCATATATCATAGTTTCATTTAAATATAAATCTTCCCTATATCGCTTATCTTATAAATTTGTATCATCATTTATGTTCATGTCCCTTAATGCATATATTATTATCATAGAGTCTCATAATTCATTATCATATGGTTTATATTTTATTTCCTTATGTCTTCTCATAGATGTATATTTATATAAATCATATAGCACATACAAGAACATATGAACACATGTAATCATACATACATACAAATTATGTCATTCACATATCTAAATTCAGGACTTCATGCACTATAATTATAGGAAATAGACATATCACAAGTCCAATTTCCATATAATCTTATATCAAAATAAGATGCACTCACATGGCCTCACTATTCAATCCCGATCTCTTATTTGATTTGTAATACCCCCAACCCATACCCAACCCGGATACGAGTCCAAGGTGTCACATTGACTTTTCAAATCATTTGCTTTTACAAAATACAAAAATTCAGTTTGACATTTCCAATAAAACAAAATAAGTTCTATTATATAAAACATATGGTTTTACAAAACTTATCAGAGCGTATACAATTCAAATCATTTATCTTACATGCCAACTAAAATTTTAGATAACAAAACACATATTAATAAAAGACTTTTCTGATCTGATAATCAGGAAGGAGAAGCTGACCTATCTTGTCTTGCCTACCTTTGCTTTACTCCTCTTCTTGCTTCTCGAAACCTATGTGTGAAACACTCACACGCTAAGTCGATGACTTAGTGAGGCATATATAAATGTTTTATGACATATCATTACTAGTCTGTACTATGCACATTTCATATAATCCTCATAAACTATAAAATGCATTATGCATCAAAATATAAACACAAACATATACATATCATTTCATTATTCTTATTCTTATTCTTATTATTATTCATATGATTAACAATCATATTTCTTATTTATGGGCTCTTGTACCTAACCTTGTTAACTAAATATGTACATATCATCATATATGTTTCTGTTACATATTTCAAATATTAACTTAATAGAATTATCATATACTACTTTACACAAAACTCAACACATTATCATATCATGTTTATTTATATTGTCTTTTATTTGCCCATCTACAATACTGAGAACTTAAGGTATGTGAGTACATAGAGGTTGTGCACTATGTTGTCACCACAACTCGTATAATTCCCACTAGGGGCGCGTAGAATTTATCCCGAATGACCACTATGTTCCGAAGGATCACATATAACACATATCACATATGTCCCGAAGGACCACGTAGAACCCTCGACTCTTGGCATGCCAATTATACCTAGCTCTCATAACATATAAAATGGGCATTGTCACTTATGACATTCATATATATACATTAATATCACATATCATGTAATACTCTCATGGAGTCTCATATCACATGTTCACATGTCACATAGGCACATTCACATATACATGTAATCATGTAGTTTATTTTCACGTAGTTCATATCACTTTTCATATGATCTCATATCCATGTCTCACATAGCTTATAACACTTCTCATGTGTTCATATAAACATGTATGTCTTATCTTGTTCATATATAATCCCCATATATATCACATAGTTTATATTTTATTCTCTTATGTTCACCTAGATATATTATATAATTGTTATAGCTTATGTCACATGTTCCTATCATTCTTTATGTCCTTATTATATCTCTTATTTCATATTCTTATATAATCACATGAATCATTTATACTATTCGATATGGCTTATCCCACTAACATGTGTTTACATAATTTATGTAATATACAACAACATGTTAACATATATAAATCATAACAAACATATGCTTATATTTATGAACTCATGCATTCTACTATAGGAAATAGACTCATCGCAAGTCATATTTCCATTAACACTGGATACCACTAGTATGCACTGACCTGGCCTCACTAGTCAATATCGTTCTCCTAACTTTTCTTCGATACCCAATACTTGTCGACTGATCTGGACTTGCTCTCGATTGATATCTACATAATCATATATTATACATATCAATATTCTAAATAGTATACTCAAATTTTCATTTCTTAAACTAAAAGAGAGATCTATTTCCATTTTCCTTTTGAAGTGTATCGATACCCACTATAGGGTATCGGTGCATCCTTTTACTGGTATATCAGTACACTGCCTATGTATCTGTACACAAATTACATTCAAAAACTTTCTTTTCAAGGGGGTATCGATACATTGCCTATGTATCGGTACTCTTTGAATATCTTTATGAATTTTACTCTTGCGGTATCAGTACCTATTGAATGGGTATCGATACCCCCTTGCCCAGAATTCACTTTTAAGCCCGAAAATCTCTTTATTTCCACTCAAATACTTTATATTTCATATCTTTTTATATTCCTAACTCACATACACATGCTTAAACTCATTAATACACATTTCTCACATCTCTAATCTCAAAATCCTATCATCTACATGGAATTTAAGAATCATACAAATTTTTCCACTTGTTCTAAATTTACTTCTATCACTTCATATCTCTTAATTTAACCATTGACAAATCAAATTTATCCTCCAATTTAACTTATAAACTCTTCTTCAAGATTTCATTTAAAAACTCCTTAACTTTAATCTCTCATAACTCTTTCATTCTTTATTTTTGAAGTTAACTTAAGCCTAACTTAACTTTAATCTCTCATAACTCTTTCATTCTTTATTTTTGAAGTTAACTTAAGCCTTCCTTAGGCTTAATTAGCACTCAATAATCATAAACTCAACTTGAATTCAAGGAATAATTAACTAACCAAAGAACTCACCTTATCAAGCTTGGTTCCACGTTTGGAAGAAAGAAGAAGATGAAGATAATTCTGGAACTCTTTTTTTTCCCTTATACTCACCCCACGTGTAACATATATATCCCATAAAAAAATTATCTTAGTGGTCAAATGACCATTTTGCCCTTCAATCTTTTCATATTTACTAATCAATTCTCTTGAATAAAATTCTCAATTAAGTCCTTAAACTGTTAACTTATTTCAAAATCAAGCACATAGTTTTCCAAATTTATAATTTAGTCACTAGCCCTGATTTTGGGATGTTACACGACTCGTCCGAACTTTGCTCTCGATCGATATCTACACGAATACACAATCCAATAATTATTGGTATTCAATTTACTCGAAAATATTCTTACGAATATAAACTAACCAAAGCATTACTTTCTTAATCCCAACTTAAGTAGTATCAATACTACTTTTACAGTACTGATACCCTCATGCTTGTAATATCGATACCCTTCCACGGTATCGATACCCATTTTCAATTCTGTAATTTCATATCAATAATGGTACCCATACCTACACCTTGGTACCGATACCCCTTCAACCAGTAAGGTATCGATACTTCTTAAAAGATTTCATCCAATTATATAATATGGTATCGATATTGTTCCATCAGTATCGATACCCTAAGTTCAATTTATACTCTTTTTATCTTTGAAGTATCAATACTAGATAAACAGTACCGATACCCCATGTCTAGAACTCACTTGTTTCACCCGAAAATTTTCCATCACTTGTCTAACTTCCACTCTACTAACTTCTTTTGATTAATTAAACTCAAATATACCTACTCAAACCATCTTATATCACTTTAACTTATCAAATTATCCAATATCTCATTAGAACCCTTGAATTTAAAAATCTTGCCAATTATTCAACATGTTCTTAATTCACTTCTATTACTTCTAACTTCTCAATTAAATCCTTGACAAGTCAAATTTGACTTAAAAATCCATTTATAACTTATTCCTCGTCAATTCACTTAAAAACTCTTCATATTTAATCCTTCATAACTTATCTATCTTGGAGTTTCAACATACTTTAATCTCTTATTAAGCTTTCTTAACACTCCAAGAATCAAAACTAAGCTTAAAAATTAAGAAATAATCGGTTTACCAGGACTCACCTTAGAAATGGAGCTCACGGGATAAATAGAGAAGAAGGGAACCAAGTCTCCAGACTTTTCTTTTCTTTTTATCCTATTTCCACGTGTTTCATGTCCATATAAAGGAATAATAAAAATCCTTCCTTTGAAAAAACTAATTTACCCTTACTTTATTACATATCTACTAAACAATCTTTCACATAATATTCCCAAATAAGTCCCTGAACTTTTCAATTTTTCAAAATCAAACCTCAAAATTTCAAAACTTTCATTTTAGTCACTAGCCCTGATTTTGGGATATTACATCATCTGTAATATCAGTATCAGTAAGACATCACCGATGTTTCTTTTGACTAGTAGTGGCATTTATATTTATGTTATAAACCTGGTTTATCAGTTATGACTATATGGTCTGTAATAGTAAATTATGGTTGTTTAGTTTGACTAGTTTAGTTTATCAGTATTTTGGTATGACTGAATATATAGTAGTTAAAATATTATGTTTTTAAATGGTACATATTTTTAAAAAAAATAGGTTTAAACGTTGAAATTATAAATGTTTAAAAGAAATAAAATTTTAAATAACTATGAATAGTGATTGTTAGTCAGTTTGATGTGATATATATGGCTCAGATTCTTAGAGGTTTACGGGCTATGGGTGTTACATTTATTGGTATCAGAGCTATAGGTTTAGCCGATTCTCGGCCTAAACCAAGCATATAATATGTCAGAAATATGTACATGCCACTAGGATGTCGAAATTATTGATCTGGTATGGTCTGATGATTTTATTTATAATATTCCTCTTTACTAATGTAAGTTTGTGATTTTGTTTAGATGTCATGTTCAAAAGGCATAAGACGAGCCACCGAATAAGAGGTTCCTAAGGGAACTGGTATTGGGAGTAGTAATGAGGTAGAGCATGTATCTCAGCGATAGGGAGAACAATTACATCAGGGAGTACATACTACAGATCAAGGAATGTTTTTGCACGTTCTGGAGGCTATCTTGGCTCGATATCAGTCATCAGTAGCACCTCCCCTTCCTCCGCCTCTATCTCCTCCTCTAGTTCTGAGAATATCGGTCCAAAATAATTAAAAAGTTTAGGAGCTGCAGAATTTAAAGGTGAAGAAAACGAAGTCCCAATAGTGGTAGATATGTGGCTGAATAATGTGAAAATAATGTTGGACAACCTTCACTGTTTGGAGAATGAAAGATTGGAGGGAGTAGTTTCATTGTTACGAGGCCATGCTCATTTATGGTGGACGAACGTGATGACACGTGTTCTTCCAGATTAAATCACGTGGCGATTTTTCTTAAAGGCCTTTCAGAAGAAATATATCGGTGAGCAGTTTATTATCCAAATGAAGTGAGATTTCTTTAATTTGATTTAGAGTGGTAAATATGTGTACGAGTATGAATTCGAGTTTAGTAAACTTGCTCGTCATGCCTTTGAGATTGTTCCCACCGAGATAGATATATGTCAGAAATTTATTCGAGGTCTCCGTCCCAGACCTAGGGAACTTCTGTTGGCTACGAACTTGACCACTTTTTAGGAAGTGACGAACAAAGCAAAAAATTTGGAAATGGTGCAAAATGAGGGTTATATGATAGAGTAGAGATGACAATATAAAAAATTAGGAGCATCATCCTCGTTTCAGTCTAAAAGAGGTCGAAGTTCTAGTTATCAAAATCAAAATAAATATGAAAGTGGTGCTTCTAATCGTAAAGGATTTGAAAAAAAGGGAAAAAGGTCAACAAACTAAGATGACAGCTTCAGGTGCTAGCAGATCAGCTTGATCACAGGATCAGATGTTACCATGTCAGCATTGCGGTAAAAAATCACCCTGGAATTTGTATAATGAAGACTGAAGCATGTTTTCGTTGCGGAGATACCGATCATTTTGTCAGAGACTGCCCATTAGCAGGGGAGAGATCAGTACAGACCGAGAGGTCTATAGCGGTGTCTCAGAGAGGCAGTAGATGTAGAGGTAGAGGGTGGGGATATTTAGAGACAGCCTCCCAGTCCGATGTTCGTGCTCCAGCAAGAATTTATAACATCAAGACTAATGAGGATCGTGATGACCCAGAGATCATAGCAGGTACTTTCTATATTTATGACGAGCCTATATTTGTTTTGATTGATCTAGGTTCTACGCATTCCTATGTTAGTTTGGAATTAGTTAAAAATAATAATATTCCGTTAAAACCCATCAATAGCGATATGATAGTTGTAAATCCACTGGGTCATAGTGCTAGAGTAAAAAAGATTAATAGAAATTTTTCGATAAAGATTCAAGGGGTTGTATTCCAGACGAATCTTTTAGAGTTAATGTTTGACGAGTTTGAGATTATATTGGGGATGTATTGGTTATCTCGACATTATGGCTGGGTAGATTATCGCATGAAGTGATTATTTATAAAGTATGTAGAGGGTACCGATATAATAGTAATTGAAGAAAAAGTAAAATCTTTACCCAATGTGATATCAACAATGACAACAACAAAAATGATGGAAAATGGATGTACAACTTTCTTAGAAAATGTAATTGACACTCGGACATCTGAAATTTGATTGGAGGATATTCCAATAGTTAGAGAATTTCTAGATGTATTTCCTGATAATTTACCTGGATTACCTCCTGATCGAGAAGTGGAGTTTAAAATTGAAGTTTTCCCAGGTAAAACACCTAATTCAATGGCTCCATATTAGATGGTTCCAATGAAACTCAGAGAATTAAAGGCATAATTACATGAGCTACTAGATCGAGGTTTTATTAGACCGAGTATATCTTCGTGGGGTGCGTTGATACTTTTTGTTTAAAAGAAAGATGAATCGGTGCGATTATGTATAAATTATCATAAACTGAATAAAGTGATGGTGAATAATAAATACCCTCTTCCGAGGATCGATGACCTGTTTGATCAGCTCATGGGTGCTTTAGTATTTTCAAAAATTGATCTTCGATTAGGTATCTTCAGCTAAAGATAAAAGAGGAAGGTATTCCAAAGACGAGTTTCAGAACCCGATATGGTCATTATGAATTTGTTGTGATGCCGTTTGGACTGACCAATGCTCTAGTATAATTTATGGATTTGATGAATCAGATGTTTTAGCCGTATTTGGATCAATTTTTGGTTATGTTCATTGATGATATTTTCGTGTATTCTAAGACTAAGGAGGAGCACGATGCAAATCTCTATATCGTACTACAGACGTTGTGAGATAAAAAGTTATATGCTAAATTGTCAAAATGTGAATTTTAGCTGACAGAGGTTACTTTTCTGGGGCACGTGGTTTCAGCAGAAGGAATTAGAGTTGATCCCAAGAAAGTGCAAGCGATAGTGGAGTGGAAACCTCTGAAAAATGTCTCTGAAATCTGAAGTTTCTGGGATTAGCTGGATATTATCAGAGATTTGTGAAGAATTTTTCAATAATTGCATCTTCACTTACCAAGCTACTTCGAAGGATGTACCATTTTTCTGGACTGAAAAGTGTCAAGAAAGCTTTGATATGCTTAAAAATATTTTGGCAAAGGCTCCAGTATTAGTGCAGCCAGAGTCATGAAAAGATTATGTGATCTACAGTGATGTGTCCAATAATGGTTTGGGATGTGTTCTAATGCAAGAAAATAAAGTGGTAGCCTATGCTTCAAGACAGTTAACGGCATACGAACAAAATTATTCGATACATGATTTGGAGCTAGCAACTATAGTGTTTGCTCTGAAGGTATAGCACCACTATTTATATGGTGAGCGATGATACATTTATACAGATCACAAGACTTTGAAATATTTTCTCACTCAGAAAGAATTAAATCTAAGGCAAAGGAGATGGATTGAGATTCTTAAAGACTATGATGTGATTATTGATTACCATCCTGTGAAAGCTAATGTGGTAGCCGACGCACATAGCCAAAAAACCTTTGCTGCTATGAGAGCTTTAGATGCATGACTATCAATGGAAGAAGATGGTGCATTATTTTTAGAATTAAGATTGAGACCTGGCCTATTAGATCGAATCAAGGATCATTAGAATAAAGATAAAAAATGTTTAGATAGAATGGATCAAGTAAAGAAAGGAGAAATGACAGATTTTAAAATTAAGTCTGATGGATGTTTGTATTATCGGAATTATATTTGCATACCAGATGACGAAAAACTGAAGAAAGATCTTCTTACTGAAGCTCATTATAGTCCTTTGACTTTGCATCCAGGAGGAAATAAAATGTATCAAGATTTAAAGAGTCGGTATTGGTGGGCAGGTATGAAAAGATATATCACTAAGTTTGTTTCTAAATGTCTATCCTGTCTGCAGGTAAAAGTAGAACACCAAGTACCTTCCGGGTTGTTGCAACCTATCTTCATTCCTCAGTGGAAATGGGAACGAGTTACCATAGATTTCGTGATAGGTTTATTTTTCACACCTAGTAAGAACGACTTGATCTGGGTAATTATTGATAGATTGACAAAGATAACATATTTTATTCCAGTTCTAGAGTATTACTATATGGACAAGTATGCTCAGTTATATATAAGAAAAATAGTACGACTTCATGGAATACCAATTTTGATAGTTTCAGACAGAGATCCGAGATTCACTTTGAGATTTTGGAAGTCTTTGCATCAGGCATTGGGAACTCGATTAAATTTCAACACGGCTTATCATCCTCAGACAGATGGTCAATCTGAGCAAACTATTTAGATACTTGAAGTCATGTTAAGGGAATATGTTATTGACTTCAAAGGATCATGGGAAAAGTATTTGCCTTTAACAGAGTTTGCTTACAACAATAGTTATCAATCAATTATCAAAATGGCCCCTTTTGAAGCATTGTATGGAAGAAAATGTCTAACACCACTGAATTGGTATAAACTAAAAGATCGAGATGTAATTAGTCCAGATCTGATTAAGGAGGTGGAAGACAAAGTGAAGATCATCAAAGATAATCTCAAGATAGTTGTCGATAGAAAGAAATCTTATGCTGATTTAAAAATAAAAGAGATTGAATACCAAGTGGGTGATAGAGTATTTCTTAAAGTTTCACCTTGAGAAACGATTCTGAGATTTGGATGAAAAGGAAACTGAGTCGAAGATTCATCGGGCCATACGAGATTGTAAAGAGAGTTAGACCAGTAGCTTATCAATTGGCGTTACCTCCAAAGATGGACAAGATTCATAATGTATTTCATGTATAAATGCTTCGAAGATATCGATCAGATCCTGCACATGTGATTGCACCAAAGGAAATTGAGATTCAACCGGATTTATCATACGAAGAGGAGCCAGTAAAGATACTAGCACATGGAGTTAAAGAATTGAGAAATAAGACGATTCCACTGGTAAAAGTTCTTTGGCTGAACAATAAAGTTGAGGAAGTAACTTGTAAATGAGAAGAATATATGAAGGAAAAGTTTTCTCGTCTGTTTAATGCATGTCCTTTATACTTTCTTAGGAAGTCTCACGAGACCTTAGCTTGCTCCGAATTCAAAGAAATACGCCTTTGATTTTCGCCATAAATGTAATACCCCAAATTTTGTATAGTGACTAAAATGTAAGTTTTGAAAGTTTAGTGGCTAAAGAATAAAATTTGAAAAGTTTATGCACCAAAATTATAATTTTTAAAAGTTATATATTTTATCTTGTAAATGAAGAGTTTGGATTAAAATAGAGATTTTAGAGGGAATATGATTTTTGGTACGGGAATTGTGTTAAAAGCTATAAAGCAGTAAAGTTCGGTATTGAAATCGAATATTCGGATCGAATCAAAATTTTATGAAAATTTGAAGGAGGTTATACAATGATTGGAAATATTATTTTCATAGTTTATATCAGAGAAATTTAGCTCAAAACAGTGCAATTTTTCAAATTTGACCGAAACTGTGGAATTTTAGTGACTAAAATACAAATTTTGAATATTTCATGGCCAAATTTGAAAGTCAAAGCCAAGTTGATTCATCTTTGACCAAGGAATATTTTAATGAAAGATAATACAATGTCATTTGTAATTTTCAAGATTTATTAAGGGTATTTTTTAGAATTCTCATTAATTGAATATTAAATTTAATTAATTAAAAAATTGCCATGTGTTTTATCTTTTATATACTAGAATAATCAATAAAATTAAGCCATTTTCAGTTTCTTTCTTATTCAAGATCTAATTTACAAGTTCTCAAAGGTAAGTATTTTTATTTTGATTTTTGAAGCTATATACTTGATTTTTGAGTTTAGATATTAGATAGAGAATTAATCTACATGAAATTCTCTATCATTTGGTACCAAAATTTCATGGTGAAGATGATTGTGTGATGAGAATGGATGATTAGGGTTTAAGGAGGTTTAGTGATCTTGAAGAATTGATGAAAGATTTTTATGTTTTTGATGTTAGTGATTATTTCTAAAGCATGTATGATGATTAAAATTAATTGTACATGCATAAATAATGTTTGGCTTAATTAGGGTTTATGGAAATGTTAGGATTTGGATTCAATTTGATGTTGTGATAATTAGAAATGCATGAATTTATTCATAGGAGGTTGAATTCATGCTTGAAATTGAATGAAAAATTCACTCTAAGTACATGATGATATTCGATCATAGTGAAGAAAATTGGGGGGAAATGTTGAAAAATTTCATATGTATTAGAAATGATATTAGAAGTATTCTATGTTGTTTCGAGATTTATTTGGATCAATTTGGAACCTTAAATGTACAAAAGGGTTAGTTTACAAGTTTTTGGAATTGTGGGATATTATTGTAAGATTGAAATTCTTGAAGGATTCAATGATGATTTTGATATTTATAATGCTGGAATTTTAATTGAAAAGTTGTTTGAAAGCCAAATTGCAAATTTGGTAAGTTTTGAGGTGGAATTTGAAAAGTCCCAAAACCTTGGGGACTTGTTTGCAAGTTCTTAAATGTAGAAGTATTATTTGAGTAAATTATTGAATGCTGGAAAATTTATTAGTATGCTCAATTTTGAATTAAATATTGAGTTGGGTTGAATTATAAATTTATAAAGTTTGGTGATGAAAATTGAAAGTTTTGGAAAGTTTGGGTTGAAATTGATAATTTTTGAATGTTGAAGTATTGATTGTGTATTTTATTTAAGTTCTGGAATTTTAGTAATTTATGTGAAATGATCATAATGTGAAGGACCATTATGAATTAAATGGAAAGGTAGAGGTGATTTCTAAAAAGAATTCATAATTTGTGGCTCATTTGTGTAAATTAGTAAAGATGAAAAGTTAAGGATGAAAATAAATAGTAATGGATTTGGATGAGTATTTTGAAAATATGGAAATTATAATGGAAATGTGATTTAGTTGATATCAATTTAATTTCGATTTTTATTTTATAGATTTTCAAATGTTAAAATCAACTTATGTTAGAACGATACTAATATGTAGTTTGAACATTTTGTGTTATAATTTGGTATTGTCAGGTTACGATAAATCTAACAATCTGAATAATCCGAAAGGAAAGGACAAAGCTCGTGACTAGGATTATTGTATACAAGTTCTGTAGTGAGGCAAAGATGAGTGCATTTTATTTATTTAATTATTATGATTCAGAACGACTTGTGATAAGTCTACCTCGTTTATTTTCAAAGATATAAATTATGTTTTGATTTTGGAAATATATATGTAGTATTTTAATAAATTTTACGAATGATTTTGGGTATGAACTGCCCATGTTATGTTTTACGAATGTGATTTTAATTTATTTATGATTTTGATATGATTTTTATCAAATGATTACGAAATGAACTGAAAGCCCATTGTATGTTATATTGAGAGTCAAAGGTACAATTGGCATGTCATGAGGTGGAGTGATTATATGTTCTGATTCTGATATACTGTGGTGTACCCGGAGTGTACACTAGTATATATATATATATATTTTAATATGAATGCACTTTGTGTGCATATTGTTATTTCTGATGTGATAGCATTGTGTGTTCTTATCTGTTCCAACTTTGATGATTTGAGATATGTATTGCACACACTCGTCTGACTCACGTACCTTATATTCTCTTAAAATATACTTTGGGCTATAAAATCGAAATACAAAAGTTCTTAAAAGTGTCTGGCTACAAAGGAATATGGACTGATTATTTTGTCTAATATGATTTATTATGATATTGTGAAAATTATCAAATGATTCTTTTCGTGTTTCTGATAAAGTTCAGCATGAGATATCTGGTTTAAACGTTATGAAAATTTTGTCTATTTTATTTTAATGATTTTATATATTTCAATGTTTTACTTAATTGTTCTCACCTTTAGTATTACTACCTCACTAAATTATACTTAGCGCGTGATGATTTTCATGCGTAGGTTCTGATTGAGATATGAACGTTTTGTGAGGAGCCTCCCAAGCATCGTGTACAGATCATCTGTAATATCAATATCAGTAAGACATCACCAATGTTTCTTTTGAATAGTAGTGACATGTATATTTATGTTATAAACCTGGTTTATCAGTTATGACTATATGGTTTGTAATAGTAAATTAGGAATGTTTAGTTTGACTAGTTTAGTTTATCAGCATTTTGGTATGTCTGAATATATAGTAGTTAAAATATTATGTTTTTAAATGGTACATAATTTAAAAAAATTGTTTTAAAAGTTGAAATTAGAAATGTTTTAAAAGAAATAAATTTTAAATAACTGTGAATAGTGATTGTTAGTGAGTTTGATGTGACATTTATGGCTCGTATTCTTAGAGGTTTAAGGGCTATAGGTGTTACATTTATTGGTATCAGAGATGCAAGTTTAGCCAATTCTCGACCTAAACCGAGCCTATAATATGTCGGAAATATGTATATGCCACTAGGATGTCAAAATCACTGATCTGGTATGGTTTGATGATTTTATTTATGATACTGTTCCTTCCTAACGTAGTTTGTGATTTTGTTTAGATGTCGGGTTCGGAAGGCATAAGATGGGCCACCGAACAAGAGGTTCCCTAGGGAACCGATAGAGGGAGTAGTATTGAGGTAGAGCATGTACCTTAGCGACAGGGAGAACAGGTACATCAAGGAGTACCCGCTCCAGATCAAGGAACGTTTTTACAAGCTCTGGAGGCTATATTGGCTCGATATCAGCTGGAAACAGAATCCTCCACCTCGTCCTCCAGTTTCAAGAATATCGATTCCGAAAGAATTATAAAGTTTAGGAGCTGTAGAATTTAAAGGTGAAGCAAAAGAATGTTAGTAGTGGCAGATTTGTGGCTGAATGATGTGAAAATAATGTTGGACAATCTTCACTGTTCGGAGGATGAAAGATTGGAGGGAGTAGTTTAAACGTTACAAGGCCAGGCTGGTATATGGTGGATGAACATGACGACACGTGTTCCTCTAGATCAAATCACGTGGCGATTTTTGTTAGAGGCCTTTCAGAAGAAATATATCAGTTGGCAGTTTATTATCAAGATGAAGCATGATTTCTTTAATCTAGTTAAGGGTGGTAAATATGTGTACGAGTATGAATGTGAGTTTAATAAACTTGCTCGTTAAGCCTCGAAGATGGTTCCCACCGAGAGAGAGATATGTCAGAAATTTATTCGAGGTCTCTGTCCCAGACCCAGGGAACTTCGGTTGGCTGCGAACTTGACAACTTTTCAGGAAGTGGTGAACAAAGCAAAATATTTGGAAATGGAGGAAAATGATAGTTATATGATAGAGCGGAGATGGCAATATAAAAGATCAGAGCATCATCCTTGTTTCAGTCTAAAAGAGGTCGAAGTTCTGGTTATCAAAATCAAAATAAATATGAAAGTGGTGCTTCTAGTCGTAAAGGATCTGAAACAAAAGAAAAAGGTCGACAAACTAAGATGACAAATTCAAGAGCTAGCAGATCAGCTCGATCACAGGATCAGATGTTACCATGTCAGCATTGCAGTAAAAATCACCCTGGAGTTTGTAGAATAAAGAATAGAGCATGTTTTCATTGCGGAGATACCACTCATTTTGTCAGAGACTGCCCATTAGTAAGGGAGAGATCAGTACAAACCGAGAGGTCTATAGCGGTGTCTCAAAGAGGCGATAGAGGCAGATATAGAGGGAGGTGATATTCAAAGATAGCCTCCCAGTTCGATGTTCGTCAGCGAGAATTTATAACATCAAGACTAATGAGGATCGTGATGACCCAGAGATCATAACAGGTATTTTCTATCTTTGTGATGAGCCTATATGTGTTTTGATTGATCCAGATTCTACGCATTCCTATGTTAGTTCGGAATTAGTTTAAAATAAGAATATTCCGTTAGAACCCATCAATAGTGATATGATAGCTTTAAATCCACTGGGTCATAGTGCTAGAGTAACAAAGATTAGTAGAAATTATCCAATAAAGATTAAATGGGTTGTATTCTCGGCGAATCTTTTAGAGATACCGTTTGACAAGTTTGAGATTATATTGGGCATGGATTGGTTATCTCGGCATTATGGTTGGGTAGATTTTCGCATGAAGAGATTATTTATAAAGGATGTAGAGGGTATCGAGATAATAATAATTGGAGAAAAAACGAAATCTTTGCCCAATGTGATAACAGTAATGACAACAATGAAAATGATAGAAAAAGGTTGTACAACTTTCTTACCAAATGTAATTGACACCCGAACATCTAAAGTTCGATAGGAGGATATTCCGACAGTTCGAGAATTTCCAGATGTATTTCCTGATGATTTACCCATATTACCTCCTGATCGATAATTGGAGTTTAAAATTGAAGTTTTCCCGGGTACAACAACTATTTCAATGGCTTCATATAGGATGGCTCCAACGGAACTCAAAGAATTAAATGAGCTATTATAGGAGCTACTAGATCGAAGTTTTATTAGACTGAGTCTATCTCTGTGGGGTGCGCCGATACTTTTTGTTAAAAAAGAAACATGAATCGATGTGATTATGTATAGATTATCGTAAACTGAATAAAGTGACGGTGAAGAATAAATACCCTCTTCCGAGGATCGATGACTTGTTTGATCAGCTCAAGGGTGCTTCAGTATTTTTGAAAATTGATCTTGGATCAGGGTATCATCAGCTAAAGATAAAAAGAAGAAGATATTCCAAAGATAGCTTTTAGAACCCGATATGGTCATTATGAGTTTTTTGTGATATCGTTAGGACTGACCAATGCTCTAATAGCATTTATGGATTTGATGAATCGGGTATTTTAGCCGTATTTGGATCAATTTGTTGTTGTGTTCATTGATTATATTTTTGTGTATTCTAAGACTAAGGAGGAGTACGATGCACATCTCTGTATCGTACTACAGACATTGCGAGATAAAAATTATATGCTAAATTGTCAAAATATGAATTTTGGATGTCAGAGGTTATTTTTTGGGGAACGTGGTTTTAGCAAAAGAGATTAGAGTTGATCCTAAGAAAGTGCAAGTGATAGTGGAGTGCAAACCTCTGAAATATGTCTTTGAATTCCAAAGTTTCTTGGGATTAGCTGGATATTATCAAAGATTTGTGAAGAATTTTTCAATAATTGCATCTCCACTTACAAAGCTACTTCGGAAGGATGTACCATTTGTCTGGACTGAAAAGTGTCAAGAAAGCTTTGATATGCTTAAAAAGATTTTGACAGAGGCCCAGTATTAGTGCAGCCAGAGTCAGGAAAGGATTATGTAATCTACAGTGATGCGTCCCATTTGTCTACACTGAAAAGTGTCAAGAAAGCTTTAATATGCTCCAAGACAATTAAAGGCACACAAACGAAATTATTCGATACATGATTTGGAGCTAGTAGCTATAGTGTTTGCTCTAAAGATATGGCACCACTATTTATATAGTGAGTGATGCTACATTTATACATATCATAAAAGTTTGAAATATTTGCTCACTCAGAAATAATTAAATATAAGGCAAAAGAGATGGATTGAGCTTTTCAAAGACTATGATGTGATTATTGATTACCATCCTAGGAAGGCTAATGTGGTAGCCGACACACTTAGCCGAAAAACTTTTACTGCTATGAGAGCGTTAGATGCACGACTATTAATGAAAGATGATGGTGTAACATCCTCAATGTCGGGTTAGTGAACAAATTGTAAAGTTTCAAAACTTGGTGACTAAAGTAGAAGAATTGAATAGTTCAATGATTTACCTGAAAATATTTCCTGAAATTTACTAGTAATTATTAAGGGAATTAAAGGGCGAAATGGTCATTTGAAAAGGAAGATTTTTATTTCTCTTTATAAGATAAGGGAACCCCGTGGGAAGGAAAGATTTCTCCAAAACTTTTTATTCCTTCTTCTTCTTCCTCTCCTCCCATATCTCCAAGCTCAAAGGTGAGTTTCTTTGTTTATGGATTAATTGTTGATTTTAAGGTTGGGTTTTGATTATTAGATGATAACTAAGCTTAAGGAAAGCTTAAGTTATCTTAAAATCAAAGTATGATGGAGTTAGGAGGGATTAAAGATTTAAGGTTCTTGGGTGAAATCTTGAAATAGAGTTCATAACTAGAGTTGGAAGTTAAATTTGACTTGTCAAGGGTCTAATTAAGAAGTTAGAAGCCATAGAATTGGAATCAAAACATATTGCAAAGTTGGTTTAATTCTTGAGTTACATATGAGGAATAGAATTTTGAAGTTAAAGATGGTTTATATGGATATAAATTGGTTTAAGCATATGTATATGAGTTGAGAACATGAAAGGGGATGAAAGATGAAGCAATTGAGTTGATTTGAGTAGATTTTCGGGCTTAGAAATGAATTCTGGGCTATGTGCATCGATGCATATTCAATGTGCACCGATGCATCAAGGGTAAATCTCCAAAAATTGTTCAGTGTGTATCGATGTACAGGAAGTGCATCGATGCACCTCTTAAAATTGGAAACATCTAATGCAATTAGTGCATCGATGCATAAGGAGTGCATCGATGCACGTGTTAAGGGATGCATCGGTACACTGTAGAATGCATCGATGTACTTCAAGGGGAAATTGAAATAGACATTTCTTTTGGTCTAAGAAATGATAGATTAGAGTATATCAACTAGATATTGATATGTATCAATGTATAAATATGTAGATATCGAGTACGAACAAGTCCCGGGATGACCATCAAGTTAAGATTCGATCGGAAGAAAGGAAATCATAAAAGAGGATTGGAACTTAGTGAGGCCAAGGTGAGTGCATCTTATTTTATAAATTATATGGAAATTAGACTTGTGATAAGTCTATTTCCAATAGTAATAGCTCATTAAGTCTTGATTATAAGTATGTTAATAACATGAAGTGTATGTATGTTTGATTATATGAATTGATATGTTTTTGTATGTGCTATGTGGTTTATGTAAAAACACTATTAAGTGTTAATGAAAAAAATATAAAATAAGTTATGAAATTATATGAATATAGAAGATAAGTCAAGTGATTTATGGAAAGGGAAATAGATGTCTATGAAGAGTCATAGGAGAACAAATATAAGTTATATGATAATGAAAATATAAGACTATGTTAATGCATGGTTATAAGATAAAATAGGTAATAATAGGAAAAATATGATGAAAGTGAGGTCATGAGAAGTGATAGGAACTAGGTAAACATGTGTAATAGTATATGCATAATAGAAACATGAGTTGGACAAGTACATAGTGGTATGATCCATTATGAGAATTAGGATAATAGAGTTTTTTGATTTAATGAGAGTTAAGGGACCTAAATAAGATTGAATTATAGAATGAAATGGTAATTGTATATCAATCAGGAAACTTGATATAAAGGGATAATACGAATATATAAGATAAGTTATATGCTAAAGATCTATAGAGCTATATGAAAAGGTTATAAGGAATATATGGAATTGAATTAAGTAAACAGATTAAATTAATGTATAAATAAAATACTATTAAATGATATATGTTTAGAAATATGACATAATTTATTTAATCTAAGGGAATATAAAGAAACGGAGCATAAGGTAGATGATAGGATATAAGCTACGTGGAAGTGTTCTAGGTGTTTCTATGTACTATATGAAGTATATATGATTATATGTGAACAAGATATGATATTTAGGTTTATATGAACATCTAAGAAATGATCTACGTGATTATATGCAATTTGGATTATGAAAGAATAAAAACTATGTGATATGCTATGAGAAATAATCCATGTGAATACATGAGCTTATGTGAATTGGTAATGTGAATGTATATGTGAATATAAGTAATATGAGCTACGTGCTTATGAGATATGAATATGGAACATGAGCTATGTGAAAATAAGTTAAGTAATTACATGTGCAAATGGAAATGTTATATGAAAAGCTATGTGGCTATGTGAAGATGTGTAATAGTATAAAAGATAATGCTCATGTTATGTGATATGAGAGCTAGGGGTATAGTTGGCATGCTAAGAGTCGAGGGATTATCAGTGGTCCTTTGGGACAAACAGTGGTCCTTCGGGACATAGTGGTTCTTCGGAACAATCAGTGGTCCTTCGAGACATAGTGGTCCTTCGGGACAAATATTCAGTGCCCCTTGAGGGAATTATACGAGCTGTGGTGACAGCATAGTGCACAACCTCTATGTACTCGCATATCTTTAGTTCTCACATGTGTACCATGGGCTAATAAAGAGATAATATTAATAAACTTGATATGATGATATGCTTGTTTCCTTGTGAAATGTTATGTGTGATATATAATTGTACAAATGGTAATTACAGAATAAATTGATAAAATGAATCAATGATAGTGTTAAGCATGAACATGATGATATAGTATCAAGTTTACAAGATAAATGATATGAATATAAGAGATCATAGGAATTTGAGATAAGAGATACAAATGATAATGACATACACGTATGTATGTATTTGTTACTTTTAATAGTGTATGAATTGTATGAATGATAATAGTAATTGTAATGTATGATTATTAGTTAAAGTTTTCATATATGTTTATTGCCTCACTAAGTCATAGACTTAGCGTGTGATTGTTTCACACGTAGGTTACAGAAGCGAGAAGAGAAGCGAAGAAGAGCAAGACAGGTCAGCATCTCCCTTACAAAATTTCAGATCAGAAAATAGATGATTTAAATGTGTTTGGATATTTCGAATATAGTTGGCATGTACTAAATGATTGAGTTGAATATGCTCTGATCGATTTTGATTATTTTGATCAATATATGTAAATAAATTATTTTAATGAAAGTTTTAAATTTTCTTTGAATTTTGTCAAGAGTCAAAGTCTAAAAGTCAATGTGATACCTCAGACTCGTATTCGGGTCGGGTATGGGTTGGGGGTGTTACAGATGGTGCATTAATTATAGAATTAAGATTGAGACCTGCCCTATTAGATCGAATCAAATATCTTCAGAATAAAGATAAAAAGTGTCTAGATAGAATGGAGCAAGCAAAGAAATGAGAAATGACATATTTTAAAATTATGTCTGATGGATGTTTGTATTATTAGAATCAGATTTGTGTACCAGATGACGAAGAACTGAAGATAGATCTTCTTACTGAAGCTCATTATAGTCCTTTGACTATTTATCTAGGAGGAAATAAAATCTATCAAGATTTAAAGAGTTGATATTGGTGGGCATGTATGAAAAGAGATATCACTGATTTTGTTTCTAAATGTCTAACCTGTCAGTAGGTAAAAGTAGAACACCAAGTACCTTCTAGGTTGTTGCAACCTATCTCCATTCCTCAGTGGAAATGGGAACGAGTTACCATGGATTTCGTGACAGGTTTACCTTTGACACCTAGTAAGAAAGATTCGATCTGGGTGATTGTGGATAGATTGACGAAGACAACACATTTTATTCCAGTTCGAGAGGATTACTATATGGTCAAGTATGCTGAGTTATGTATCAGGGAAATAGTATGACTTCATTGAGTACCTATTTCAATAGTTTCAGACAGAGATCCGAGATTCACTTCAAGATTTTGGAAGTCTTTGCATGAGACATTGGGAACTAGATTAAATTTCAGCATGGCTTATCATTCTCAGATAGATGGTCAATCTGAGAAAACTATTCAGATACTTGAAGAAATGCTAAGGGCGTGTGTTATTGACTTCAAAGGATCATGGGAAAAGTATTTTCCTTTAATAGAGTTTGCTTACAACAACAGTTATCAATCAAGTATCAAAATGGGCCCCCTTTTGAAGCATTGTATGGAAGAAAATGTCGAACGCCACTGAATTGGTATGAACTAAAAGATCAAGCTGTAATTGATCCAAATATGATTAAGAAGGTGGAAGACAAAGTGAATATCATTAAAGATAATCTCAAGATAGTTGTTGATAGACAAAAATCTTATGTTGATTTAAAAAAAAAAGAGAATGAAAACCAAGTGGGTGATAGAGTATTTCCTAAAGTGTCACATTGGAAAACGATTCTGAGATTTGGACATAAAGGGAAATTGAGTCCAAGATTCTTCGGGACATACGAGATTGTAAAGAGAGTTGGACCAATAGCTTATCAGTTGGCGTTACCTCCAGAGATGGACAAGATTCATAATGTATTTTATGTGTCGATACTTCGAAGATATCGATCAGATCCTGCACATGTGATTACACGAGAGGAAATTGAGATTCAACCGGATTTATCATACGAAGAGGAGCCAGTAAAGATACTAGCACAAAAGCATTTTGATATGAGGGAGTCATTTATACTTTGTTAGGAACTCCCACGATAATATAGCTTGCTCCGAATTCAAAGTAATACACCTTTGATGTGCATTTTTCATCGTAAATCTACGGTTAGATTCCCACTTCCAACTAGGTTTATCCGTGCCACCATTTAGAAATCGTGGTGGAACCATTACAATATAAGACAACACCATTGGCGGAAGGATCGCTTCTAATACTAACCAGTCCCAATCTCTCATAGGAGTCAACCAATCGATAACACTAGATTGAGCAAGAGTGCCTTGTCCTGAAGAAATTACGGATTTATCTAAAGGATCCCACTATCCTAGCCAGGGCCGCCTTGTAAATTTTGGTGGCCCTATGCCATAATAGTAAAATAGGCCTTTTAAAACTAAAATATTAGATATATAAAGAAGTTCACTAATATTTCAAAATTTATTATAACTATAAGAAAACGTTAAATAGTGTTAAAAATATCTTCATATAATAGAGTGAAATACAAAGTAAGCTATTCTCTAAATAAATTCGTTCTCCTAGCATTTTTGGAAGCAAAGTTATTGACTAGCTCTTTATAATCAAGACTCTCCAATAGATCGTTTTCAATAGCTATCAATGCCAATCCATTAAGTCTCTCTTGTGACATTGTGGACCGCAAGTAAGACTTCAATAACTTCAGTTTTGAAAAACTTCTTTCTGCAGATGCCACCGTTACTGGAATAGTCAATAGTACTATAAATGCAATTAGTGCATTAGGAAAACAATCAACCTTTTTCATAAATTTTAAAACATCAGTAGGTCTCATATTTTCAGCTGGCAAGAAATTGTTAAGTAACCTTAGCTCCACATAAAGTTCATTTGCATCAATATCCGATCATCCGTTTTTCTTGAGTGCATCTTCAAGATGACTACAATATGACTTAAGGTGGTTGTCATCAAAGAACTTCAACTTGTCACAAGAGAACAAGAAACCAAAATTTTTCTCGTACTCTTTGTATTGTTCAAACCTTGTTGTAAGAGAAGAAATTGCCTGATCAACAATATACAAGAAGTAGTTGGCTTTAAATGACTCCTCTGTAGAAAAAGAAGCATCTTGATTAATTGAACTCTCGTCAAATTGTCTTTTCCTACGAATTACACGTCTTTGATGGAAGACAGGATCAACTTCCATTTCAGTTGCAATTTGCTTAGCAATATCAACAGCTTTTGAAAACCCCGTGTTTCTAAACTCCTCAAAGAAAGAGATCAAACCTTTCACTTCTTTAATAGCAACATCAATAAGCATATCTTTGGATTGTAAGTTTTTGCTCACTAAATTTACGGTGTATAATATATCGAACCAAATGAAAATCAAAACTAAAAACTCAAAATCGCCAAGCTCATTTGTTGCTAAAGATTTAGCTTCACTTTTTATTTTGGAATCATTATCGTTCTCTGCAACTTGAAGTAAAGCTTCTCTTACTTCCACAATCTGAAATCTAATAGCTTTGACACTATCAACACGACTTTCCCAGCGTGTGGTTGACAATGACTTAAGTGTCAGTCCTTGAACATTATCCTTCAAAATTTGCCACCATTTAGAAGAATTGTAAAATATTGTGTATATGCGTTGTATTACTCCAAAAAAATCTCTAGCTTTTCCACAAGTATTAGCCATGTCACATAATGCTAGATTAAGACTATGACAACCATAAGAAGTATAAAATGCTCTAGGATTTATATCTAGAAATTTCTTTTGTACTCCCTGATGTTTACCTTTCATATTCGATCCATTGTCATAGCCTTGACCATGCATATCATCAATATCATGACCAAGTGACTTCAATTCATCTTGTGTTGTATCAAAAAGTCCCTGACCAGTGGTATCATTAACATTTAAAAATCCTAAAAAGGATTCCTCAACACTGACACTTGTGGATGAGAAATTTACATACCTCAATATCAAAGTCATTTGTTCCTGATGACTGGAATCTGGGGTACAATCAAGTATCACTGAGTAATACTTTGCTTGCTTAACTTTTTTTATGATATCTGATTTGATTGCATGTGCAAGTAAAGTTATTAACTCATTTTGGATTGTATGACCGAGATAGTGAACATGGATGTTATCACTTGTGATACGTCTCATGTGCTTTTTAATAATTGGGTCAAACTCTTCCAGCATTTCAATTAAACCCAAAAAGTTCCCGTTGCTCTTTTTGATACAACTTCTCGTTCGATCCACGGAAAACTAAATTATGTTTAGCAAGGAACTTTACAATTGAAATAATTCTCTGAAGAACTTTCTTCCAATGATCTCTCTCTTTTTCAAATTGTTCTTATGCCACTTTATCAATTGTTTCATTCTTTTTTTAATCTCTGACGCATATCAAGCCAAGTAGCCATGTTTGTGACATGTTATAGGCCAACTTCATGCTCTTTAAGTCTGGTGCTAAGACATTGCCAATCTGCAAAACCGTCATTAGCTAACTGACCTTTTGCAAGCCCTTTCCTAAATATTTTGCAACAGAAACAAAAAACTCTGTCAAGCTCTTTGGAATATACTAGCCATTCTCTATCCACCTTCTCATTGTTTGGGAGGATTCTAGTATATAAAGCGGTAGAAAATCGTCTTGAAAATTTATCTTTAGGACCTTTCTCAAATGACATATCTCTTTTAGAACCCTCTGATACCAGAACCTTAATCATGTCAGAACTAAGATCATCCCAACGTCTCGGATCAAATATATCAACATGATTAACATCAACATGGTCATTATTAACATCATCCGTACATTCACCGTCAATATCGCCATCATCGAAATTAGCATTATTAGCATCATCAACATCTTCGCCGTGTACATCAACATCATTAACATGATCATTAACAACATTTTGATCTCGAGAAAAAACTTGTGGTTCTCTTTGAATAAACTTATTTAGAGCTCCACTCTGAGACTTAATGAGTTCTTTGAGTCTTTTTCTCTTTTTACGTTTTTCATGTCCTGATTCATGTTTTCTTAACTTAGGAGGCATAATCTCTAAACATGTTCAACAAATAGCCAATACAAATTCAATTAGAAACTTCAAACATAAGATATGTGTGTAACTCAAATACTTTACTATTACTATTTTGTTTGATTTATAATAAAGTTATGAATCATTATAGTTTGTTTGATAAAGTTTAACTAATTAAATGTGGCTTTTACACTACTATTAGTTAACTAATAGTCTAATGTTATATATAGAATTATAAATCATAAACAACAACACCTAAAATAATTTAAAATATAAAAAATAAAGCTACATAAAAGTGAGCATAGCCAAACACTAATAATCTTGAAACATCACACATACATAAATAATTAATTATTTTATATTTTTTATTAATAAACTAAAAATAAAAACTAATAATCTTGAAGAAATTAAATAATAATAAAAAATATTTACTAACCTTGAAAAAGAGAAAAATACAGTCGTAATCGCAGAGGAGAGGAGAGGCAAACACTGAAACATCACATATACATAAATAATTAATTATTTTATATTTTTATTAATAAAATAAAAATAAAAAACTAATAATCTTGACAAAATAAAATAATAATAAAAATGTTTACTAACCTTGGAAAAGAGTCGCAGAGGAGAGGAGAGCGCAAAGATTTTTGTATTTTTTTTACTTTGCAGGGTGTTTCTGTAGAGAAGAGAGGAGACAAATATATAAGTTTTACTTTTCAGAATTTTTTTAAACTGGCCGTCAGATATTATTTAATGTATACAAAAAAACTTAAAATTTTTTGGAGGCCCTTATAAAAATTGGGCCTTGTGCGGTTGGGCAGCTTGCACAGGTCCAAAACCGGCCCTGCTCCTAGCCAATTATCTCGCAAAAAATCAATTGTCATACCATCACCAATCCTCCACACAATTCCTTCACAAATATCTTCCCAAAGAGATCCCAAAATTCTCCAAATACGAGAACAACCTGCCTTCTCTATTGACATGGGGAAAACTTCTAACATTTTATACTTAGCTCGTAAAACACGAACCCATAACCTATCTCGTTCATCTATCAATTTGAACCCAAGCTTCATAATAAGTGTTTCATTTTGCGAACGTATATGTCTTACCCAAGACCTCCTTTCTTGACATCGGAGCAAACCTCCTCCCAATTTACAAGGTGAATCTTCCTTTGCTGATTGGAGCTTCCCCAAATAAAGGCTCGGATTTACTTCTCAATCTCATCACAAACTCCTCACGGAAGATGACATGATTGCATTGCATACAATGGGATGACCGATAGCACAGATTTTTGCGAGTGTAGCACACACTGCCAACGATAGGTGCATCGCTTTCCACCTTATAAGCTTGTCTCTTACCTTCTGAACTAAGAACTGATACGTCTCATGGGAAACTTTCTTATGTAGAAGTGGCACGCCCAGATATTTCACAAGATCATCAACAAGAGTATATTGAAATCCAGCACTGATATTAGCTTCGGAAAGATCATTAACATTCTTGGAGAAGTAAATGTTAGTCTTGGAAAGACTCGCTTTACGCCCGAAAACATCACAAAAGTCACCAATTACGTTCTTAATAACCTCAAGTTGATAAAGGTGTAGACACACATTTTCTTAAAAGATAGAACTAACAAGAGTTTCTCTCCTAGGAGGACTCTTCCATCACCATATCTTTTAAAGCAACAACCACACCAACAAACGTGCAACAACCGAGCAAGGAGTCTAGTTGCATTAGGATTCTATTGTTAATAGGATTTTATTTTATATTTTTCCCCTCTTGCATTTATTTATTTACTATGTATATATTATTTTCACCATTATTTTCTAGTGTTTTATTTATTTCATTTATTTTTATAGACTTTATTTATTTATTTTTATGACTTATTTTATTTTATTTATTTATTTATTTTGTTTCTTTATTTTTATTTAATTTACTTATTATCGTTAATTTATTATTATTCTTTCCTTTGTCTTTCTTTTATTCGTTTTGTTTTATCTTCTCCATTTCATCAGTTTTCTTTTTTGTTAGTTTTTATTACCTTTTTTTCTAACACGTTTATTGACTTTTCTAAGAGTACGCTTTCAAATCAATTAATTGTAAGTAATTTGAATCGGGTCTGTTAAATTTTAATTTAAATTTCGAATTTTCGCAACTAAGACAACCGGCAAATTAATTGGTACCGAAAGGGCAGTTCAAAGGTGCTAATCTTTCCTTGACCGTAACCGACTCCCGAACTCGACATGTTTCTGGTACAGCGCAGATCAGGTAAGATGGTGTCCGACCTACCTAAATTCGTTTTAAAGTGGTCGGTGGCGACTCCCAACTCAATTATTTCAAGTCGAAGCCCAATTCCGGGGCCCAACCGAAAGACGGTTACGACATAAGGCTCTCATTTGCAAACAGAACAATGTCATTTGCAAATAATAAGTGGGAAAAAGTTGGACCTCCTCTTGATAAGTGAATAGGTTTCCACTGCTTGGCTTTGACTTCCGTTAGAATCGCTTGAGCGAAACATTCCATGCACATCACAAAATGTAAGGGGAGAGAGGATCCCCTGTAGGATGTCTCTTGAAGGCTTAAAAGATTCCGTTAATTCACCATTCCAAACAACCTGTGTTGTAGCCGAGGAAACACACTCCATAATCAAGATTCGGAGCTCATCCGGGATGCCAATATTAAGTAAAGTGTCGTAAATAAAAGACCACTTGAGCCTATCATATTCCTTTTCCAGATCTATCTTTATTGCCACCCAACCGTTCTTGTCGGACGTTTTTTCATGGAGTGAATAACTTCTTGTAGAATAATAACATTATCTGTGATTTGCCTACCCAGAACAAAGCTCGACTCCCCTCTGAAATCCATATGGGTAGAAACGGCTTCAATCTGTTAACAATCACTTTCGTTATCATCTTGTAAATAGTTGTACACAAACTGATCGGGCGAAATTGAGTAAAATTCTCTGGGCTTTGGACTTTTGGAATTAACACTAAGGAAGTACGCTTTATCTCCATAGGAATCCTTTTAGTGGCAAAGCAGTTTCAAATAAATTCTCCGAACCCGTTACATCCCAATTCCTCTGGTAGAAAAGTGCATGGAACCTGTCAACACCAGGAGCTTTCGATGGGGCCATTTCGAAAACAACTCGTTTAATTTCTTCATCCTGAACAGGCGAAACCAACCAAGAAAGTTGAAGATTAAAATTCCTCATAAACATACCTCGAACAGCATACCCATATCCATTAGCTCCCTCACTCTAAAATAATTTTGAATAGAAATCCATCGCTAAGCTCTAGAGCCGAGAGCTATCCGAGCACCACGCCCCTCGTCGAGCTTCAGGGATCTAATTGTGTATGTACGTTTCCTACTCATAGCATAAGCGTGGAAGTATTTAATGTTTCGATCCCCAAAATTTATCCAATTACACTTGGAATTTTACTTCCATAAGCCTTATTCTTGCGCCATTACTAAATTAATTTCTTCTCTCAAACTAATTTCAAGATTCAATAAGAAAGTCGAATCACGCTGAGCATGCACCTTGTCAATACCTCGCAACCTGGCCATGATTTTCCATTTCTTCCTGCCAATGTCACTAAAAGTATTTTTGTTCCAAGTCGTAAGATTATCACCAAGCATTTTCAAATTCTCTACCACACCTTTGTTTATTGTCTAAGAAGTTTGCAGCAATTCTTTGAAATTTTGGTGCTCCTACCAAGCGAAAACAAACTTGACTTATCTGAAGTCAACTTTTCGAGTACTAACCTTCCAATTTAATAAAATGGGGCAATGGTCCGAACCAATTATATCCAGGTGTAAAACACGGCCTCCGAAAAAGCAGAAACCCACCCATCATTGGCAATAAAGCGATCCAATCTCTGTCGCAGCATACCACGTGCCCACGTAAATGCATTACCTTGATAACCCAAATCCTTTTAGGGCATTATCGAAAACAAAATTAACAAAACTCCTACTCGGACCAACATTAGAATTTGACCCCTCTTCGATCTTCAGCCATAAGGGTCGCGTTAAAATCGCCTCCAAGGAGCCAAGGATTCTCATCCCCTGGATTAAGCTTGCCAAGCCATTCCCAAAGGTGCTTTTGAATCGATATCGCTGGACTCACATAAACAATAGTCACGAATATCTCCCTTGGCAGCTCTTCACTCCTTAATTTAGCATGCACATATTGATTTGAGACCTTGAGAAACTCAATCTGCAATTCATCTCTCCATAAGATCCAAATACCACCACTAAATCCCCTAGCTTCAACTCTAAATGAGTTTGGAAATCCCAATTTTCACAAGCCAGTAATTGGAAGAGTAGTGAAGGTGGATTACAAATGCTGGGGGAATGGGGAGATTTGCTCGGCTAGCTGTAGCGGCTGATCTTCACAAGCCGTTATTACCTTGCATTGGTATTGATGGACGTATTCAAAACTTGGAGTATGAAGGTTTGCCTCAGATTTTCTTTTAATGAGGGGCATATGGACATGGGAAAGAAACATGTGGACAACATCTTACCGAACCAAAGGAGCAGGTATCGGTGCTTCCTAATCAACAAGATGGCCAGCGAGCTGAAACGTTGATAGGTGATGACCTATATGCTCCATGGATGGTAGCAACAAGCAGTAAAAAGCGTCCATGTAATGTTGGAGCGAGAGAAGTCACTGGAACCAAGGAAAATGTTGTTCCTACTCATGATAGGTTTGGGTTGCTGTAGGAGAACATTGTGGAGGATGAACGAGCTGCAAAATCCCATGTAAATAAGGGTTCAAAACCAACAAACACTCGTAAGGAGGTGCCAGGGATGGAGTATGGAAAAGGTTTCCCAAGGAGTAGTAAAAGCATGAGGAAGAGCGTTTTAATGGAGTCCACAAAGGTGAACATCCAGGAAATAGGTACGTCTCGAAAGTCAGAGAAGACTGGTGGTTCAAAACTGGCGAGGAAGAAACATAATAAGGAGAATATGGCAGCACAGGTGCAGGCGCACATGCAGGTTGGACAAAGTCTGAGTGGGGTTCAGTTTGAACCTATGATAAATGGCCAGGAGACGTCTTTGGGGGTACATAGTTCAACTTTAAAGGAAGGTAACCATATGGCGATCACCATCCATAAGGATGCTCGTGGTAAGGAACCCTCTCAACAAAAAAAGAGTAGTATAGTCAAGGATGGAAGACTTGGTAAAACGGCGAGGTTAAAATTCATGAAACAACATTCCTATAAACCACCAAAAAAGCACTGCTTAGGTGAGTGGGTTCAATCAGCCTCAGATGAGTTGAATATTATCGTGAAGGCGAAAGATAAACAGAATGCCGTGTCTGGAAATCAGGAAAGTTCTACGACTAGGACTAAGGAGGTTGACCTAGCACAGGGAAATGCTGGGGTTCCAACTAAGGTGAGTTATTTGCTTATTGCCTCTCATGTTATTTATGTTTAGTGTTATGATATGGAATAGTCAAAGAGCAGCAAGCTCCAACTATCGACGTCACTTTCGGAATTTTATTAACTCTTATAATACCTTGTTGGTCGCGTTGCTCGAAACAAGGGTACGTGGCATTCGATCAAATATGATTATTTAATTTTTTTATTACTAAATTTTTAATCTTATCAATCAGATCATCTAACTATTTAAAATATTTAATCAAGTCAGTTATTAACTGTTAACATTTAATGTAGAAGATAATGAAACAGTTAAAAATTTCAATATAATTACACACTCGATTCCTGTTAATGTGTCAATTTGATCATAATTTTAATTTAATTTACTAAATTTATCATTTAATTAGATTATGACATGTGACAATCTCTAATTAAATTTATTAAATTTATTTTCCTCTAATTAAATTATGACATTTGTCAATCTCACTTATCCAAACTAAGAATAAGGCTTCGTGTAAAAAAATGTCTAAATTATAATTAATTTCTCAGATGCTTAACCATTTTTTAATCAATATAAATGTCTAATATTACTAACGCTATCATTTTTAAGTGTCTCAACTATAATAAAAGTAATTTTTTTATCTAACACTTGTTGTATTTATATATTTTTTAAAAAAATTATTTTAAAAAATAAAACAAAACCATTTGGAAAAACATTAAAAATTATAATTATTCAATGATAGTAGATGGGTGTTCGTCATCGTTGATAACAACTGTAATGGAATTTGGTCAAGATATTTGATGATATTTAAGAGTTTTATGATTTTCTTTCTTTTTTGTGGGTGAGATATTTTTCTAAAAAATATGAATTTTATTATTAGTTTTTAAAAAGTTTAAATGAAATAAAAAAAACTCTATTTTAAATATTGATTGATTTTTAACAAACATTTTTAATGATCATTACAGATGGAATAGGTTTAATGATAAGACGTATTAAATACAAAAAAGAAGTGTAGTGTGTGCATTTTTATATTAAGCCTAATAATAATAATAACATAACGTCTGAAGACAAAATCGTTGAGATTTAGTCAATTCGGTATTAAATTTTGAGAAAATAATCTCAATGACCAAAAATATCTTATAATATATGATTTTAACCAATTTTTTTTAGATTTGTCAAAATGACCAACTAAATCGCAATGCGATCGATAATTCGCAACGCGATCTCCGGTATCGCAAATCAGTTTCCAGATTCGCAACGCGATTCTGACTATCGCATTGCGATTTTCCAAATTCACATTGCGATTTTCCGACTATCGCAATGCGAATATATAAATCGCAATGCGAGTATGACTATCGCAACGCGAATATGTAAATCGCAATGCGAGTATGACTATCACAACGCGAATATGTAAATCGTAATGCGATTATGACTATCGCAATGCGATTCTGACTATCGCAACGCGATTCTGACTGTCGCAATGCGATTTTCAAAGCGTCATTATTATCGCAACGCGTATTTATTTTCAAATTCCAAACACGAATATTAATATATCGAAACACTGAACCGTCCACAGTATATCCCGTAATCGCAACTCATAACCTAAAACCCTAAATCACAACTCAGTCTCATCTCCATCTCTCACTCTCTAAGGCGACATCCTCCCCATCTCCGACGAAATCAGTCCCATCTCCGGTGAAATCCGTCTATCTCCATCTCTCAGAGCCACCCTCACAATCATTCACGGTCAGAAATGGAAAATCAACCAAATCAACCACCGACAGTTAGTTTTTTTAATTATTTTTATTTTGAAATTTTCGCATTATTATTAGGTTTTTCATATTGAAATTGATGATAAGTTTACTGGTAATTTCAATAATAGATTAACCATTTCATTTAGATTGCTTATTAAATTCATTCGATTGCTGCCAATATTGTTAAACTGTTTAGTCTTTAAACCCTGTGAATTTAGTATTTGTCTTTGTTTTGTCTTTTGGTTGAATATCGCAACGACAGAATCGCAATACGATTTTAGTTTCGCGTTGCGATAGTCAAATTCGTGTTGCGATAGTCATTTTCGTGTTGCGATTTTCATTTTCGTGTAGCGATTTTAAGTTTCAGAAACTATTTTTCTTCTGCAAATTGAAACTTGAATGAATTGCATTACTTCAACAAAAAAACAAAGACAAATACTAAATTCACAGTGTTGCAAATTTAAGTTTAAAGAATAAACTACTACTATGTATGTTTATTGTTCTTGGTATATCTTCACAGTGTAGTTTTTTGTATATCTAACTTGGTATGTTTATTGTTTTTGTAGAACTTTTATTCGGCTCAATTGACCTTAAGAAATAAATTAAGCCTGGCCAAAACAATTGCGTCGAAGCTTTCACCTGCACAAAGAAAAATATTTGAGGATACTTGCTTCGGGCCATGGCTGAAAGTACAACATCCGGGTGGAGATGCTATGTTGACCCATTTGTTTCTTCAAAGCATGACTAGCGATCTACCAGAGACTATACAACGTCGTGATGAAGAGATATGGTTTGATTTTCCACCGGCGTATACGTGTTTTGGGCGGGAGGAGTTTTGCTTAATCACCGGTCTACGCTTCGGACACGATGATGTAGATCGGTACACTAGACATATTACCCGCCTATCATGGTTATCCCGAGTTTTTCCTGAGCTGTCAATGGAGAAGCCGAATTTACACGTGGAAGACTTGACGAGATTATTGAATAAGAAAGATGGTTTTACTCGGATGGATGACGTCGATGTTGTCCGAGTATGCCTTCTAATAGTTTTGCATGCCGACTTTTTAGGCAGAGAGGCCAGACAACCTATTCCTAATGATCTAATTAAATTGGTAGAGGACCTAAATGCATGGAACCTGTTTCCGTGGGGGTTCGTATCTATGGAAAGCTACATGGAATAAGTTGTCGTCTGCCTTTGATGATTGAAAAAGTTTGCGTGGCGATGGTTCCAAATACACTTTGTCAGGCTTTATTTGGGCATTTAAGGTAAGAATTTTTATATAATGTTTCCAAAATTATAATTAATTATTATTTAACAATTACTAATGTTTGTTATTATATTGTTTGTAGATTTGGATATTTGAGGCCTTTCCCGCCATGCAGACATATGCATTAAAAACTGCTAATGATATTCCTAGGGCTATTTCCTGGAAGAGGAAACGGACCTTGCAGCAATGGGAAGATTTACTACCGTATACGATAATAAATAATGTAAGTTAACACAAATACTACCATATGTTTATAAACAAGTTATTACTAGTACACGTTTAACTTTGTTTGAGCTTTTATATTGTTAGGAGTCCAACACTCCATTACAGAGGCTGACACCCACGGAAGCTGAGCTTGCCACTGATTGGTGGCAAGCTAGTAATCTTTTTTTGATGGCATGGATGATGAGCAGCCTCCACTTCGAGAGCCATCACCTCACCCAGAGCCATCAACTGATCGACCCGACTATACACCTCCACAACGAGAGCCATCATCTATTCTGTCACATCATCGAGCCTCTTCTCCACCATCACCTCATGATAGGCGACCGACAAAGATGCCATGACGTTTATCTCCCTGTTCTCCACCTCCACCTTCACAGGATGAGTTAGGGGAGTTACGTGATGAGGTCAATGCCTTGCGTGAGGAGGTCGGTACTTTACGCGATGACAATGGTGCATGGCGTGTTGAGGTGTCTACTTTACGTGGTGAGGTAGCCGCTCTATGTGAGATGGTAGCATCGTTGCAGAATGAGGTTCATACTTTACGCAACAAGGTAAGTTTAATATTTTTCATATTTAACTTGATGATAAATTTACTCGTAATTTCACTTAGATTAACCATTTCACTTAGATTGCTTAGTAAATTCATTCGGTTGCTGCCAATACTGCTAAACTGTTTATTCTTTAACCCTGTGAAGTTAGTATTTGTTTTTGGTTATCTTTTGGTTGAAGTAATGCAATCCATTCAAGTTTCAATTTGCAGAAGAAGAATAGTTTACTTTTGCAACGCGAAAATGACTATCGTAACGCGAAAATGACTATCGCAACGCGAATTTGACTATCGCAACGAAAGAATCGCAATGCGAAATGAAAATCGCATTGCGATTCTCTCGTTGCGATAGTCAAATTCGCGTTGCGATAGTCATTTTCGTGTTGCGATAGTCATTCGTGTTGCGATTTTAAGTTTTAGATTCTATTCTTCTTCTGCAAATTGAAACTTGAATGAATTGCATTACTTCAACCAAAAGACAAAGACAAATACTAACTTCACAGTGTTGAAAATTTAAGTTTCAAGAATAAACTACTACTCTTTATGTTGTCATTGAACCTGCACTAAACCTATATGTTGTCCTTTTAAATGTTTATATAAGTGATTACTTCTGGAATGTTATCTGATGCATTTTGTGAACAATAATAGAATAATGACTTGAGTGAATACCGTGCAAGTTTGAAATATATTTGTCTTTGTTTTCACTGTTTAATATCATGTTTGTTTATTTACTGATTTATGTATTAATTTATTTTTAGTGGCCCGCTAAGGTGGATGGTTTACGTCAGGTTTTTCTTGCAAGACTGAGTTCACGCATCAGACGGCGTGCACGTGCCATTAAGTCTCCGTTCACCCCAATAGTGCGAAGAATCCGTAAGAAAAAGCCCAACTCACCTGTCATCATTCAAGAGGCCTCCCCTATCGTTCAAGAGGCCCCTATCATCCCTCAAGAGTCCCCTCCCACCGTTCAAGAGGCCACTGTCATCGTTGAAGAGGTCCCTCCCAACATTCTAGAGCCCGATTCCCACGACATAATATATCGAATTATTGAGAAACCCCTCACGTGCCGGACATGATGGATGACTGTTGGCTTTCGTATAAGTTACCGGCCAGTACTATTCCGGCAGATGAAGTGGAGACGAAACAACTACCGAAAACAATTTTGGATAATACCCTTTGGGTTAAGACCGCAGTTGATTTTTATCTACATGAGCGGAGCCAAGGGTGTTACGCTGACATATACAAACTCAACGATGATATGTATTTGTTGATTGAACGGTCTTGGTGGGGTGTGTTATTAGGGGTTGAAGATAATGGCTATTTCGATAGGGGGTAAGTCTTATATTTCTTCTTATATTTCATTTTGATTAATTTTTTTTAAATTTATGTAATTCACTAATATATGTCTTTTTTTGTAAAACAGCATATTGATGCATGGGTGTCACGTCTTCTAATAGTAAGGGCTTTGAAGAAAAATAAAAAAAAATATGCGATATACAATTATGCCGACGTCTTTTCATGTAGTTCACTTGAAGAATCAACGACAGGAATCATATGTGTTGGCTAATGGACAAGCTAAACTTTATCTTGCATGGTGGGAGGTCGATAAGGTTAGTATTTATTTTTTTAAAATATTTTAAAGGTGTTCATAAATAAGTGCGCAATTTGAATTATTACTTATGATTGCAGGTGTTTATCCCTGTTTTGGAACGTACTCATTGGCTTCTTGTCGAGCTTCAGCTCCCATCCCTGAAGACAATAGTATATGACAGCATGATAAATTACATACCATTGTCTGATTTGAGAGATATTATTAAGGGATGGAGCTCTCATTTGGCTAAATTCTTGGATGCGATTAATTATTGGACTTATTCTAGAAACAAGAAGCCAAAGAAGTTCAATGTTACAGTTATCAGAGACGAGACCGCGCCACAACAAACGTCGGAAGCCAGAGGGGATTGTGGTCCTCTCGTAAGCATGTGCTTGGAGCGTTTGACGACAGGAAGTACCCAGTTTCTACCTCCACCGATAGAGATAGAGGTGCAGTAGGCTTGTGGTTTCGACATTTTATGGCTATAGCGATATATTCGAGACGCTGCCTACCTGCATCCGCGTTATGAAAGTGTCCATAAACAATTTTTAAGTCAAATTCAAGTGTTGTTAAGTACCTAGAATTCAATAATAATTTGTTGTTTGTTGGTTTTAGATGCGTAGAAAGTGTTATTTGAGTAAATGTTTGGTTTCTGCATGTTAATCCTGAAGTGAGCTGCGTGAAATTGATGTGGATAAACAACTGTCTGGGTACACTTTTTTTATTGTAATTGATTCTTAAAAGTCTGACTTGTTTAATTGATGAGAAAAATAATATAATAAGAGTTTATTTGTTTAATTGATGTGTAAATAATTCTTATTTGTTTAATTGATGTGTAAATAATTCTTATTTGTGCTTGTTTAATTGATTAAAATTTGATTATTGATGTGTAAATAATTCTTATTTGTGCTTGTTTAATTGATTGAAATGTAAAAGTTGATTTGTTTATTTCGATCTGCATCAGTCTAATACACTTTGTGATTTTCTCGTTGCGATAGTCAAATTCTCGTTGCGATAATCAAATTCGCGTTGCGATATTCATTTTGCGTTGCGATAGTCATTTTGCGTTGCGATTATCTCGTTGCGATAGTCAAATTTGCGTTACGATAGTTAAATTCGCGTTGCGATAGTCATATTCGCGTTGCGATAGTCATTTTCGCGTTGCGATAGTCATTTTCGCATTGCGATTATCCCGTTGCGATAGTCATTTTCGCATTGCGATTATCCCGTTGCGATATTCAAATTCACGTTGCGATAGTCATATTCGCGTTGCGATAGTCAAATGAATGTGTAATAAGTGATAACAACTGAACAAATCATAGCAATGTTCAAACTCGAGTTACTAATATACAATGGCCTAACTGAAAATGTTAAAAGTTTACACATAAAATACACATAATACAACGTTTGCATTTAAAAATCACCTAAGTTAATAGTCCCAAAAGGTGAAGCCGGTTGTGATTGGGATTTTGATTTTGATTGCGATTTTGATTGCCTTTTGCTTGACACCATATGAGCTTTGGATTTTGATGATGATCCATATTTTGGTAGAGGAAAAGATGATTGTGGTGGCACTGGTGATCCACATGTCAACCTTGTATGACCACTTTCCTTGCACCGACTACATGTCGATCTCTTCTTCTCTTCACCCTTAGACGGTATACGATCGTGACTTTTTGGTCGGCCAGGTAGCCTTCTATCCATGGCTGGTGGCAAAACTATTTGTAAGTCATCTGGTATGTCCCACTCAGAAGGATGTGGAATAGGGTAGATAATCTCGGCATAAGTCTGTCGATATACTTCTGTAGTGTAGCAATCCATAGCATATGCGCTTGAATCATCTTGGTTTAGATGAATAGTAACTTTTATAACATGGCCACACGGATAACCAGATGTTTTCCATTTCATACAACTACACGTCTTTGCATTTAGATCGATAAGCCCATTTAAGTTATTATCCAGTACTTCAAACAAAGTGTTTGGACATGGTTCAACTCTCCATGACGTTGACTTCACAACACGTTTCGTTATCTTTTTTTCAGTCCATGGTGTAACACGATGTTCCAATGTTCCTGTAAATTTAAATAAATAATACTTAGTAAAATGTATAATAAGTTACGAATTTAAAGAAATAATACCTGCATGGTTTCTTTTCTTGTAGTACCACTGTTGAATAGAGCCTCGAAAAAACTCCATTAACATAGTAATGGGTAATTTTCGGGAATGACGACTTAGAGCTTTGATTGATTCTGCACTATTAGGCGTCATGAAACCATATTTGCTCTAAGTTGATGTACTCTTGACCATCTTTCAAACCCGACATCTTCTAGTGTTTGAGCACACTGAGGCAAAACACGTCTTAAACAATTTATATGCTTATTAAAATCCACTTCCCGATAAACTTTTACAGCCTTCCAGTATGTCCATTTATGATTTTTTATACCAGCATACCTTGATTTTAGATTTCTATATAAATGAACACCACAAAGTCCATGAAAAACATCTGGGAAACACCTTCTAACAGCGTTGTCAATTGAGTTTGCCCTATCGGATATGATTGTCAGATTGCTAATAGGACCTATGCAATCCCTAAGATGCCCCATAAACCATGTCCATGAATCAGAGGTTTCAGATTTGCCAACCCCGTAAGCTATTGAAAGTATCCCATTGTTAGCATCCATGGCTACTGCTAATAAGTTTTCTCCAAGGTATCGACCTTTTAAATGTGCTCCGTCAACTATAATAACTGGGCGCATGCAAGTAATAAACGAACGAATCTACAAAATCATATACACAAGAAATATAATCATTTAAATGTGAAATGCATGTAACTAACAAAAATAAGTCAACAAAATTATATTGATCAGCACCAATGGCGATAAACAGCAACTCAAAGCGTCAATCTCTATCTGTTTTGATATGAGTTACCGACCCAGGATTTTTCAACTTTAAATTGTGACAATAAGCCGACAGTTGGGTAAACGATGCTTCTAGCGACCCCCTCAACAATTCCAATGCATAACATTTGGCTCTCCAAGCTTGAGAATATGAGATACTAATCTTGAACCGAGCATTCATGCAGTCATAATTTCATGTTCCCGATATACCATGCCATTCAAAAACATTAACTCAGCCAGAAAACCACCCAACACCTTTTTGTTTGCCTGTCTATGGTGAAGAAAAATTTGGGTTCTTGAACATGTATGTTTATCAATAAAAGTCCTAACTTGAAACATTTCGTAATCTTTTATCCTCTTTGCAATTATACGCCACGTACAGTTTTTGTCATTATACACCTTGTTTCGAAACGATCTTTGATTGATTTGTTAACTTTTAGTTGATAACCATCTTCCACACATTTCGTATACAAAGTTATCTTCAAGTCTTTCTTTGTATCAAAACAATCATCTTTCTTGATACGAATAATTTTTGTGTAACAATCAACTGCTATTTTTACCAACTCTTCTTCCGGTATCTGAAGTAATTCTGGCATATTCCAGTTATACTCCCGTAGCATTTTCTTCGGGGACTTTTCTTCGGGGATTTTTTCTTCTTCTTTTTCTTCTTCAGGGTTATATGAATTACAAAATGGATGTTCAACATGTTCATTCACAGTCGTAACTTCCTCCTCATTATCATCAACAACATCTTCCTCGGCATCGGCTGTTTCATCATCAAAATTTGGGTATTGATCAATATCAAAATCATTACACGCAGGGTCTGTTTCTTCTTCTGAAACATCATCAAAATTCGAGTATTGACCAAGATCAAAGTCCGGGTATTGACCAAGATCAAATTTCGATTACCGACTAATACTCACAATTTTTTCTATTGGTTCATCATCGTCTAACTGGTTAATACGAAAACTGGAATTTGGTGCTGAAAGTTGATTGAGATTTGGATTAGGGAAAGGTTGTGGGTTTTGATATTGTGTTTGGTATTGAAAATGTGGTGAAACAAAATTTGCTTAGTGATGAAATTGTGGTAGAACAATTAAATTTTGAGCACCATAAACTGGGGTTGAAAAACTTACCTGATTACTACCCGCTACTGACCCAACTTCACTACTTCTAGGTTCAACAACATACAATGTAACATCATCTTACGAAACACTAATGCAAGCAATGAATTGTTCAACATCTTCATTGTCGGTTAACAAATAAACTTTACATTTTCTCTGATAAGATAACCTAAATCCACTTAAGGGCTTTAAATTCAATTTATTTGCAACACGTAACATTAAAGTTTCACAAGTTAACTTTTTTAATGACAGTTTTAGTTGAAGATTCATAGGTAAAGACATATATTATAAAACACCATGAACATTCTCTCATGACCCTCCAAAACACAAATCTATCCAAACATGATCAACATTAGATGATTTCATTATTGTAAATTAATTTACTAAACAAACGAGATACGAAACTAAAACATGTTGCCGGATGAGAAAAGATGTTGTTTGATATAAGAACAGATGTCGTCGAAAAGAGTGATAGATGGAGATGAAATGAGTTACGATTTAGGGATTTAGGTTATGAGTTGCTTCTGCTGCGTAATTATATACCCAAAACATTTGTGTTTCGTATTGCGATAGTCGAAAAATCAAACGCGAATTTAAAAAATCACAATGCGATATTCAAAATCGCGTTACGAATCTAGAAATTGATTTATGATACCGAAAATCACGTTACGAATTATTGATCGCATTACGATTTAATTAGTCATTTTGACAAATCCAAAAAAAATTAATTAAAATCGTATATTATAAAACATTTTTAGTCACTGACTTAAATTTTTTTGTCAAATGACCTATAAGAATATTGTAATTGAAAGAAAAAAAATTGAGTTTTGGGATAATTTACTCTGATTACAAGACGAGCAAAGTTCAACCGCAACGTTTGCATTGCTAAATCTAACAGAGTTTTCTAAAGCATAAATTTTAAGGGTTTTTCTCTTCTTCTTTTTCAACCCCCTAATGAATTTTATAATCGGGCAAGCCTTAGAGCGTTCATTCTGCTGCATTGAACCGCCATTTCCGCCTCTCCTGCTCGCCGTCGTGTTCTTCACTATCTGCACCCACATTTACAATATTCAGCATTCCAATAAACCCCAACCTGATCTGATTAATTCACGATACCCCCAGTGCCCTCATCTAATTAACCCTCCACCTGTACAATTGATAAATAATAAGGTACACCACAATCTTTATATTTTAATTTTATTTCGATCACTTACCATTTAAAAATTAACAAAATCTTTAACGACAATTTTATTTATTTTTATTGATAATATGTTATTATCTTACTATAACATATCAACATTATAAATAAATTTTTAACATGAGTGATCAAATTAACCTTAAATATACTTAGGAAAAAAAAAAGTGGGTGATCACATCCATAAAAATGATAGTTGAGGTGATACGTTCAACACCTAAATAGAAATCCAAAAAATAAAACTGGTACCACTTAGTTTGGCACCTAACCTACCAAACTTTGAAAGTCATTGGAGCAGATGAATACCAAAAAACTCATAGGTGAAAATGATGTAGATAAAGTGATTTACTTGTCGAAGCATCTGATTCTCGTTGTGCAACGTGGAGAGTCTCTCTTCAAGCTCAGAGTTCTTCTTCTCCAAGTCCCCAACTCTGCTCTCCAGCTCACTCAGGTACGCCTTTTTCCTCTCCCTTGCTTGCTGCGCCGACACTCTGTTCCTCAACAACCTTTCCCAAATTTCAAAGCTCAATCAATCAATACCATCCCAATTACTCAAATGGCCACTGCCTTTCACATGCTTTAACAAACCTGGGCAAAACGGTAATATCATACCCAACAGTGGCCCAAACGGCAAATATTACCTCTTTAAGCGCTTGTTCTCTTTGTCCGCTGGGCTCCTCCCTCTCTTTCTCTGACCGCCGTCCCCCGATGGCTGAACCCGGTCCGGTCCTGTCACTGAACTGGCTTCTCGACCTGCAGACGGAGCTGCTGAAGCTTCCCCTCCTATCTCAGGCACTCTCCGGATCTCTTCGTCACTTTCCATGCCTTAAAAAAAGAATACAATCAAGATATTCAATGTAATCAGTGAAAATGCAGTTGATCTCGATGCAGTTTCTTGAGTAATTAAAAAACAAGTCTCACATGGAAACTCGTTTAGTATTAAACTTTTTTTTCAAAATAAAGAAGAAAAACATCAAGGACCAAAGATAAACCAGTTTATCTTGAAATTTTAAAAACTTAAACGAATTTACAGCTTTTTAAGAAAACTAGAACTTACCTTCTTTGACTTCAATTTGAAGGGCGGAGCTTGAAGATCTTTCACTGCTTGAGGGCAAGGAACTAGCTGCAATTGAGCTCGTTCCTTGTTCTTGCATTTCTTCGTATATAAAAATTAATAAAAAAATTATTGGGAGATATATTTTTTAGGGAGGGAGGAGTATGGGCATAAAAACGGGATGTTAATGCAAGTGGAACATATTTAGAAGAGTGTTGCCGTGTTGCAGAAAGATTATCAGTCGTTGGATTGTTTCTGAATCCAAGGGTTGTAAACGAGTAAGCGTGGAATTATAACAGCCATGAGGAGTTTCAGTAATCAAAGGCTGATGGGATGTGAGCGTGGAAGGATTGGATTCGTTGAATGAGAATTGATCAGACGGTTGGTAATTAATTGAAAGGATGGTAGTAATGCAATGAATAGGGACCACATTGTTCTATATGAGACTGCTGCCAGAGTTTACTAAGTTACGTGAAGGGATGGATTTCGGATCTGAGTGCGACAGATTCCGACTGGAGCTGCTCAAGTCAGAAAATTTTTTAAAAAAATAGGTTTAGATCGATTCAGATTTTTAAGGTTATGTACAGATCAGATTTGAGTTTAAGATAAAAATAACAAATCTTATTTGAAAAAATTATAATTTTATCTTATATATTTATAGATAATTTTAATAATACATCTTAATATATTTTTTTAATTAAATTTTTATTTTTATTGAATAAAAATAATAATTTTTAATAAATATATTATTTTGAGTTGGGTTGGGTTTAGATTTTATCTTAAAAAATAGATCTGATTTGGATCAGATTGAAGTGTAGAAGGTGTATATTTTTTGGGTTGAGTGGAGGATTTATAATTTTCGGGTAGAATCGGGTGGACCAAAAATCTAACCCGACTTATGCTCATCCTTAGTTATGTGATTAACGGGTTATCATTATTTTATTTGGTAAAGTCATTTAATTATGGTGTTTTAATTTGATTATTAATTTTGTTAAATCGAAATAATTAATTATTTAAATAGCATCAATAAAGTTAAATATAATTAGGATAAAATATACAAATGGTCTTATGGCTATAAAGTACTGTTTTAGTAAGTTTTTCGATTATTAAAAGTTACAAAATGATTCTTCGGCTATAGAACATTGTTTTGTTGAGTCCCTTGAATATTAAAAATGATCACCCTATTTATTATGTTTCAAACTCGTCATTTTTTGTTAAAAAATTGACGGTATTCTGATATGAACGTTAGCATGCTAATTGTGATATAATAAAATCCGATTCCAAAATCTCAAACGACTATCATATCTTAATTATCATGTTAACATCCAGCTTAGACAACCATAATTTTTTAACAGAAAATGACGAGTTTGGAACATATTTATTAAACAGTCAGGTGATCATTTTATAATTTTAATAGTCAATAGACTTAATAAAGTATCATTATACAATCATATGACTATTTTATAACTTCTAATAGTCGATGGACTTAATAAAATAATACCTTATAATCGGAGATCATTTGTCTACTCTACTTATATAATTAATAATTAAAAATTGAGATACGATAAGTAGGTAAATTTATGTAATTATATATATAATTATTATTACTTACATTCATATTGTAATAATAATAATTTAATTCATATAAAATATATATTACATTTAATTTTTATTAAAAAAAAGTGTATGTTTTTCTTTGGTTGTAAGTTGTTCTTTGGGCATCAAAATATTAACTGATGATTCTTGTGCGTTCGACGAGCAACGATAAGCACTAATAATGATGAGTACTGATAAATTAAATTGTAAAACGATAAAATTATAAGGTGCTCAACGTATAATTATATTTTAGTTAATAATGTAATTGTAATTTTAATATTTTTTATAATTAGTTCAAATAATAATTCCAAATTATAAAATTGTTGGGATTTTGGAAGCTCAAATGATCAACCAAAATATGTCAAGAGGGGATGAATTGGCTTTTTGAAATTTTAGAGAAAAATAGGAAAAAATTGCACAATGATTTATAGTGGTTCAACTCCTTCAACGAAGTCTCTATCCACTACCTTAGCTCCTCATTAAGGATGTAACACCCTAATCTATTTTGACCCGAAGATCCATAGATTACAATGTTACACGAAACTACCGAAATAGTGACCAAAAAATTCTTTTAAAATTGCTTAATAAATAACTGAAATATATCATCAATAATGGTAAAAGTAAAACGAGGTAATAATCTGAGTTTACAAAATAATGGGTGTCGCAATCGTCTTTCGGGTGTGTCCGGAGTTGGGCTTCGACTTGAAATAAAAGTGCTAGAGTCACCACCGATCATCTTAAAAATATTTAGGTGAATCGGACACCATCTTACCTATCTGCGTTTTACCATAAATGTGTCGGTTCTGGGAGTTGGTTACAATCAAGGAATGATTAGCATCTTTGAAATGCCCTTTCGATACCGTTTTAATTTGTCAGTTGTCTTAATTGCAAAAATTAAAATTTAAAAAACCTGATTTAAATTACTTACCTTCGATTGATTAAAACATTTGTTGAAAACATTTTGATATTTCGATATAACAAATTAAGTTAAATGAATTTTAAGATTTTCCAAATGATTTTCTAAGTATATTCGATAGAATTATTCGAATATCAAAACATTATTCCAAATATTTCAAAGATCATTTTTAATCCTTACTCAAAGTGTAAAATTAAGTTTTAATCTTAAAACAATTTCAAAATAATTTTACAAAGTATTTCGAACCATTTCAAAGCCAAAAATTCCAGATTGCTCAGAGGGAACCGATTTCCCCCTAAGGGGGTACCGATTCCCCCATGAATGGTTTGGCTCCGAGAATTCCAGTATGCTCGGAGGGAACCAATTCCCCCCAGGGGGTACCGATTCCCCCTTGTATAACGATCGAAATATTTGAATTTTGCACTTAGGGAACCGATTCCCCATAGGGGGTACCGATTCCCCCCACGCTCCAAGCTGTTTTATTAATTGTTTTCACACTAAAACGGCTATATGATCTTCACTAATCATCCCCAACGTTCACAAGTTATTCAAGGTGTATTTAAACAAGTTCTGAAGCCCTTGATTAACAAGAAATCATAGAGAAACAAGAGAGAAAGCATCAAACACCAAGTTTGTGCAAATCAAGCAAATTTTCCTTTCAATATTCATTTTGCTTTCAAAGAACACCATTTGTGCTCATTTGTAATTATTTGTGAGTGTTCTTTTCTTGTTCTAGAACTGTTCAAACATCTTACCTTGAGAGGTTTTCCTTGTAAGTTTGCAATTTTGTAATCTTCTCTTTGGGAAAGACTGTTCTCAAGAATTTGGGTATATTCTTGAGGGTGTTGTAAGGTTATCTCTTTGGCCTCAAGAGAAAGAACAAATTAGTGAATTTGTTGAAAAATCCTTAGTGTGGATAACTAAGGTAGTGGACGTAGACTTTGATTGAGAAAGTCGAACCACTCTAAATCGCTTTGTAATTACTTTCAATTTTCTGCAAAAGCTTCCACCAAATTTTTAATTGCCAATTCACCCCCTCTTAGCCAATTCCGTCAATCGATTAACTCAAAAATTGGTATCAGAGCCTAACTTATTTGAAGGTTTAATCGCCTCTTGAGTCGATTAGGGAAGAGTTATATCGATAATCAAAGTCATCAATGGCCTCCGTTTCAAACTTCGACTCCGGTCTCGACTCGATGCCCGTCAGCAAGCCTCCTTTCTTCAATGGAGCTAACTATGCCTATTGGAAGAATAGAATGATGTACTTCATTCAAGCAAGTGACATGGGAGCATGGAATGCTGTAGAAGAAGGATACATCAAACCTCTCACTCATCCAAGATTGTGGAGTGAATGAGAGACAAGAATGTTCCAGCTCAACTCCAAAGCCATCCATATCATTTTTTGTGCTCTTGGACCAGATGAATACGGAAGAGTTTCATCGTGTACAACCGCCAAAGAAATATGGGACAAACTTCAAGTCACTCATGAAGGTACCGATGAGGTAAAGAAATCTAAAATTAGTATTCTAACGCATAGATATGAAAATTTCAGGATGAAACCAAATGAAGATATCAAAGCTATGACGGATAGATTTTCAACGATTGTCAATGGTCTCAAATCATATGGAGAGATTATTTCAAATGAAAAGCTTGTGAGGAAGTTAGTCTACTCTCTCCCAAAATCGTGGCAATCAAAGAAGACGGCAATCATCGAGTCTAAGGACTTAACGTCCTTAACTCTTGAAGAGCTAATTGGGTCACTCCTCACTCATGAAAGGATGCTCGAAGATGAGGTGTACATCGACAAGATTGGTGAGACACCAAAGGAGAAGGAGAAGAAGAAAAACATTGTAGTTGCTCTCAAATCCACAAAAGATGAGAGTGATTTGAATAACGATGACGATGACGAGGAAATGGCATTGTTTGCCAAACGGTTCAGAAAAATGATGAGACCTTATCGAGGAAGAAAATTCAAACAAAATGACGGCCTCAAAAATGAACCGAAAGAGAATGACCCAATCATTTGCTACGAATGCAAAAAGCCAGGGCATGTCAAATATGATTGCCCACAATTGAAGAAAAATGGTCAATCAAAGAATAAGCACAAGGCTCATATGGCTACATGGAGCAATGAAGAAAGTTTCGATGAAGAGGAACAAGAAGTAGCTAACTTGTGCTTGATGGCATTTGGGGAAGATTCTAAGGTAACCTCTAACTCATCTGATTTTGATGATTTATCCTATGATGAGTTATTAGAGGAATATAATGGGTTGGCTTTGGATTATGAGAAATTATTTTTAAAATATAAAAATGATGTTTCAAAATTGAAAAATGAAAACAACATATCCAAAACCAACAACGATCTTGAAAGTAAAATCAAAGATTTGCAAATCAAACTAGAAGAGTTTGAAAAGAAAAATTTAGATTTGCAAAATTTACTTTCAAAGATCAATGATGATCATCAAAAGAAATTGATGATCTTAAAACTTCTTTTGATAAAGTTGGAACAAAACATTTTGAAAAAGGTGGAAATTCAAAATCCAACTTTGTTAGAAAAAGTTTTAGAAACTACAATCATAGAGGTCCCCAAAGAACCTCTAATGGAAAAATCGTTAGAAGTATGTGGGTTTCTAAAGAACTCATTACTACTAAAGATAAAAATATCCTACACAAATGGATACCTAAGGGGACTAGGATTTTGGAAACTAATGAATATGGACCCAAAAGAATTTGGGTACCAAAAATCAAAAATTAATCTATGTTTGTAGGGAAAGGAGCATTGCTACAAGGCACGGGAAACAAATTCAAATTCATGGTACCTTGATAGTGGATGCTCAAGACACATGACCGGAGACAAAAGCCGGTTCATTGAGTTTAACGCCAAATATGGAGGAGAAGTGACTTTTGGAGACAATTCAAAAGGTCACATTGAAGGTATTGGTACAATAGGTAATATCTCTTCCATACAAATTAAAAATGTTTTATATGTGAATGGATTAAAGCATAATCTATTGAGTATTAGTCAATTATGCGATAAAGGATTCAATGTATTATTTGAAATTAATGGTTGTAAAGTCATTGACATTGCATCTAATCGGATTATGCTTGTTGGTCATAGAATATGAAACATATACATGGTGCATTTAGATTCTTTTGATATGACTAATTTATGCCTAGTTGCTAAGGATGAACATGATAGTTGGTTATGGCATAGGAGACTAGGACATGCTAGTATGAGTGTTTTGCAACGGTTAATTCAAGGAGACCTAGTAAGAGGGTTGCCTAAGCTTAAATTTGATAATGATAAAATCTGTGATGCTTGTGCTAAAGGAAAACAAAAGCGAGTTTCTTTTAAATCCATTAATGATGTATTAACTAGTAGAGTTTTACAATTGATCCATTTAGATCTTTTTGGGCCAACTAGAACTACTAGCTTGGGTGGAAAATAATATGCATTTGTCTTGGTAGATGACTATTCTAGATATACTTGGGTTCTATTTTTAAATAATAAAGATGAAGCATTAGAACAATTCATCACGTTTTCAAAAGTAATCCAAAATGAAAAAGGTTACTCTATAACTAGTGTTAGGAGTGATCATGGAACTGAATTTGAAAATCTTGGATTTACTGAATTTTGTAACTCTAACGATATTAGCCATAATTTTTCAGCACCTAGAACCCCTCAACAAAATGGAGTTGTTGAGAGGAAAAATCGAACTTTAGAAGAAATGGCTAGAACCATGCTTTGTGAAAATAATTTGCCAAAATATTTTTGGGCGGAAGCCACAAATACCGCTTGTTATGTTGTAAATCGAGTAATGATTAGGTCAATTTTAAAGAAAACTCCATATGAAATTTTCAAAAATAAAAAGCCTAACATTAGTTATTTTCATCCTTTTGGATGTAAATATTTTGTTTTAAACAACGGTAAAGAAAACCTTGGCAAATTTGATGCTAAAAGTGATGAAGGAATTTTTCTGGGTTATTCCTTAAATTCTAAAGCCTATCGTGTATTTAATAAAAGAACTTTAGTTGTAGAAGAGTCTATACATGTTGTTTTCGATGATAATCCCCTTCCGATGAAGGATTCTTGTGTGAATGACGATGTAGGTGTTATAAATAGAAATGACGTTAGACATGACGTTGGAGAACCATCATCAAAAGAAGAAACGAAAAAGGAGGAAACTCATGATCCTCTTGAGAATCCAACCATTGAAGAAAGGGAAGTATCTTATCCAAGAGAGTACAACTATGTCAAGGATGGTGAAATTATAGGTGATCCATCAAAAGGGGTAACAACTCGATCTTCTCTTAGAAATATTTGTAATTATGTTGCATTTATCTCATGCATAGAGCCTAAGAATATTAAAGAATCATTAAATGATGAACATTGGATTATGGCTATGCAAGAAGAGTTAAATCAATTTGAGAGAGAAGTAAAGTATGGACATTAGTTGAAAGGCCTAGTAATAAATCTACTGTAGGTACTAGATAGGTATTTAGGAATACGCTTGATGAGAGTGGTAATATAGTGAGAAACAAGGCTAGACTTGTTGCTCAACGGTATACTCAAGAAGAGGGCATAGACTATGATGAAACATATGCTCCCGTAGCTAGGATGGAAGCAATTAGAATGTTATTAGCATTTGCATGTTTCAATGAATTTAAATTATATCAAATGGATGTTAAAAGTGCATTTTTAAATGGTTTTATAAAAGAAGAAGTGTATGTGGAACAACCTCCAGGTTTTGAAGATTCAAATTTTCCGGATCATGTTTTAAAATTGATAAAAGCTCTTTATGGTTTAAAGCAAGCTCCTAGAGCTTGGTATGAAAGATTGTCAAATTTTTTAATTGAAAAAGGTTTTTCAAAAGGGAAGGTTGACACTACATTGTTTTTGAAGCATAAAGGTAAAGATTTATTAGTAGTTCAAATTTATGTTGATGATATAATATTTGGTTCTACTAATGATGTTCTTTGCCAAGAATTTTCTAAGCTAATGCAAAGTGAGTTTGAGATGAGCATGATGGGGGAGCTCTTATTTTTCTTGGGACTCCAAATCAAGCAAAGAAAAGATGGCATCTTCATCAATCAAGCTAAGTACGTCAAAGATATGCTCAAGACGTTTGGACTGGAAAATGGGAAACCTCATGACACTCCAATGAGCTCTTCAACAAAGCTTGACTTAGATGAATGAGGTAAATGTGTAGATGTTAAATTATATAGGTCAAATGATTGGATCTCTACTTTATCTAAATGCAAGTAGACCGGACATTATGTTTAGTGTTTGCTTATGTGCTAGATTTCAATCATGCCATAAGGAATCACATTTACTAGCTGTTAAGAGAATCTTTAGATACCTTAAGGACACTCCTAGTTTAGGACTTTGGTATCCTAGAGACTCTAGCTTTAACTTGCATGCTTTTTCTGATGCAGATTTTGGAGGATGCAAATTAGATAGGAAAAGCACCTCCGGTACTTGCCAATTCCTTGGAAATATGCTAATTTCTTGGTTTTCAAAGAAATAAAATTGTGTTGCATTATCTACCACTGAAGCCGAATACATTTCAGCTGGTAGTTGCTGTGCACAAGTTTTATGGATGAAACAACAACTTTTTGATTATGGAATTGAAGTAGGTACCATTCCTATCAAGTGTGACAATACTAGTGCTATTTGTCTCACTAAAAATCCCATTCAACACTCTAGAACTAAGCACATTGAAATAAGACATCACTTCATTAGAGACCATGTCACTAAGGAAGTTGTAGTTCTAGAATTTGTTGATACTTTGCACCAATCAGCGGATATCTTTACAAAACCTTTAGACAAGGAACGATTTTGGACACTTAGGAGAGAATTAGGTTTGACCAATCTATCTTCACTTAGTGTTTAAAATAATTTTAGCACTTTTAATAATAAATGAAAAATGCTTATAATAGTAATTTTTTTATTGCATTCATTTCTATTAGTTAGGGGGAGTTTATGATTCGTGATGAAAAATTAATTTTATGTTCAAATATCGTTTAAAGATTAATTGAATTGTTTGAATATGATTAATTTTCAATATATGAGTTTCCAATACCACTAGAGGAAATTAATTTAGCATTTTGGGTGTTTAAAATCGGATTTTAGCATTTTGGTGTAGAGGGAATCGATCCCCCCCTGAGGGAACCGATTCCCCCTTTGAAGGGGAACCGATTCCCCCCCCCCACAGGGGAATCGATACCCCCCTGGGGTTCTGGTTTTAGCACGGGCAGAACCCAATATTTTCTCAAACCCTCTCTTATTCCTTCACGCCGTTTCTTACCTCTACTCTCTCAAATCTCCATTCTTGCCTCAAATCAACGTTTTTAATCGGAATTCACTTCAAATATCATCCTCTAAACCTGTTGGAATCATAAAAAACATGCACACTTTATCTAATCTCACTCAAATCCGAAATCCTTCAAGGTATTTTTCCAAAACTTCTATTTTATCAATTTATGAACATAGAACTAGTTTTAATTAGTTCTAGATTGAATTTTTGATCGGGCATTGATTATTTAGTGATTAGAAACTAGATATTACAACTAATTTCATCAAAAACACAAGATTTTTTCAAAATTTTCTAAATTTTCGAAATAAAAAAAATTAAATTATGTTGTTATTATGAAAACTATACATATATTGTTTCTCAAAACCATATTTTTCAAAAGTTTTTCAAAAACTTTGCCCATTAGGATTGATTTAGAGAACCTTGAAATATTAAGGACTCAATTGAGTTTTAGGATTGATTGAATTGTATACATGTGTTTTCTAAATTGCAGGTTATCAATTCTATTCTGATTTCCTAAACCATGTCCAATCCTAAGCGTGCTAGGTCTTCATCTAGTCGTTCACACCATCAACCAAATCCACCTCCAAATCCTCCTTCTATTCCAATTTCTAATCCTAATCCCATTGATCCTAATTTGACTATCCAAAATTCGTGTTTCAATCATCCTGGTCGTAGAAAACATCGTTTTTGGTATTATCAATATTTGGACTCTTACAAAATCTGGGAAGAACGTATTCCTTCTCGTCAAGCTATGTTAGTTATCAATTTTAAATATCTTCCTCTTTTACAAGAGTGGAAATTTGATAAACTCTTTGACCTTGAACCCATCGTTTACAATCAACTTGTTCGTATTTTCTATTCTAATGCTGTTTGTGTTAAAAACCAAACTGAAACCGAAACCATAGGAATTCGTTCCTACCTCCTAGGACAATTCTTATATATTGACTCGGCTTACATAGCCAATACATTCGGATTAGATAACGATGGTGTTGAAAACATTTTGATATTTCGATATAACAAATTAAGTTAAATGAATTTTAAGATTTTCCAAAATGATTTTCTAAGTATATTCGATATAATTATTCGAATATCAAAACATTACTCAAAATATTTCAAAAATCATTTTTAATCCTTACTTAAGTGTAAAATTAAGTTTTAATCTTAAAACAATTTCAAAATAATCTTTCAAAGTATTTCGAACCATTTCAAAGCCAAAAATTCCAGATTGCTCAGAGGGAACCGATTCCCCCCAAGGGGGTACCGATTCCCCCCTGAATGGTTTGGCTCCGAGATTTCCAGAATGCTCGGAGGGAACCGATTTCCCCATAGGGGGTACCGATTCCCCCCCTGTTCAACGGTTGAAATATTTGAATTTTACACTTAGGGAACCGATTCCCTATGAGGGGGAACCGATTCCCCCCACGCTCCAAGCATTTTTATTAAATGTTTTCACACTTAAACGGCTATATTATCTTCATTAATTATCCCCAACATTCAGAAGTGATTCAAGGTGTATTTAAACAAGTTCTGAAGCCCTTGATCAATAAGAAATCATAGAGAAACAAGAGAGAAAGCATCAAACACCAAGTTTGTGCAAATCAAGCCAATTTTCCTTTCAATATTCATTTTGCTTTCAAGAATACCATTTGTACTCATTTGTAATTATCTTTGAGTGTTCTTTTCTTATTCTAGAATTGTGCAAACATCTTACCTTGTGAGGTTTTCTTGTAAGTTTGCAAATTTGTAATCTTCTCTTTGGGAAAAAGAGTGTTCTCAAGAGTTGGGGTATACTCTTGAGGGATTTTGTAAGGTTATCTCTTTGGCCTCAAAAGAAAGAACAAATTAGTGAATTTGTTGGAAAATCCTTAGTGTGGATAGCTAAGGTAGTGGACGTAGACTTTGTTTGAGAAAGTCGAACCACTGTAAATCGCTGTGCAATTACTTTCAATTTTTCTGCAAAAGCTTCCACGAAATTTTTAATTGCCAATTCACCCCCTCTTGGCCGATTCGTCGATCGATTAACTCAACAATTGGCATCAGAGCCTAACTCATTTGAAGGTTTAATCGCCTCTTGAGTCGATTCGGGAAGAGTTATATCGATTATTAAAGTCATCAATGGCCTCCGCTTCAAACTTCGACTCCGATCTCGATTCGATGCCTGTCAACAAGCCTCCTTTCTTCAATGGAGCTAACTATGCCTATTAGAAGAGTAGAATGATGTACTTCATTCAAGCAAGTGACATGGGAGCATGGAATGCTGTAGAAGAAGGATACATCAAACCTCTCACTCATCCAAGGTTGTGGAGTGAAGGAGAGACAAGAATGTTCCAGCTCAACTCCAAAGCCATCCATATTATTTTTTGTGCTCTTGGACCAGATGAATACGGAAGAGTTTCATCGTGTACAACCGCCAAAGAAATATGGGACAAGCTTCAAGTCACACATGAAGGTACATATGAGGTAAAGAAATCAAAAATTAGTATTCTAACGCATAGCTATGAAAATTTCAGGATGAAACCAAATGAAGACATCAAAGCTATGACGGATAGATTTTCAACGATTGTCAATGGTCTCAAATCATATGGAGAGATCATCTCAAATGAAAAGCTTGTGAGGAAGTTAGTCTACTCCCCCCCAAAATCATGGCAATCAAAGAAGACGTCAATCATCGAGTCTAAGGACCTATCGTCCTTAACTCTTGAAGAACTTATCGGTTCACTCCTCACTTATGAGATGATGCTTGAAGATGAGGTGGACCTTGATAAAGTTGAAGAGACACCAAAGGAAAAGGAGAAGAAGAAAAATATTGGAGTTGCTCTCAAATCCACAAAAGATGAGAGTGATTCTAATAATGATGATGATGACGAGGAAATGGCATTGTTTCCCAAACGGTTCAGAAAAATGATGATACCTTACCAAGGAAGAAAATTCAAACGAAACGAAGGTCTCAAAAATGAACCAAAAGAGAAGGACCCAATCATTTGCTATGAATGCAAAAAGCCGGGGCATGTCAAATATGATTGCCCATAATTGAAGAAAAAAGGGTCAATCAAAGAATAAGCACAAGGCTCATGTGGCTACATGGAGCGATTAAGAAAGTTCCGATGAAGAGGAACAAGAAGTAGCAAACTTGCGCTTGATGGCATTCGGGGAAGATTCTAAGATAACCTCTAACTCATCCGATTTTGATGATTTATCTTATGATGAGTTATTTGAGGAGTACAATGAGTTGGCTTCGGATAATGAGAAATTGTTTTTAAAATATAAAAATGATGTTTCAAAATTGAAAAATGAAAACAAACTCATATCCAAAACCAACAACGATCTTGAAAGTAAAATCAAAGATTTGCAAATCAAACTAGAAGAGTTTGAAAAGAAAAATTTAGATTTGCAAAATTTACTTTCAAAGATCAATGATGATCATCAAAAGAAAATTAATGATCTTAAAACTTCTTTTGATAAAGTTGGAACAAAACATTTTGAAAAAGGTGGAAATTCAAAATCCAACTTTGTTAGAAAAAAGTTTTAGAAACTACAATCATAGAGGTCCCCAAAGAACCTCTAATGGAAAAAATCATTAGAAGTATGTGGGTTCCTAAAGAACTCATTACTACTAAAGATAAAAATATCCTACACAAATGGATACCTAAGGGGACTAGGATTTTGGAAACTAATAAATATGGACCCAAAAGAATTTGGGTACCAAAAATCAAAAATTAATCTATGTTTGTAGGGAAAGGAGCATTGCTACAAGGCACGGGAAACAAATTCAAATTCATGGTACCTTGATAGTGGATGCTCAAGACATATGACCGGAGACAAAAGCCGGTTCATTGAGCTTAACGCCAAAAATGGAGGAGAAGTGACTTTTGGAGACAATTCAAAAGGTCACATTGAAGGTATTGGTACAATAGGTAATACCTCTTCCATACAAATTAAGAATGTTTTATATGTGAATGGATTAAAGCATAATCTATTGAGTATTAGTCAATTATGCGATAAAGGATTCAATGTCTTATTTGAAATTAATGGTTGTAAAGTCATTGACATTGCATCTAATCGGATTATGCTTGTTGGTCATAGAATAGGAAACATTTACATGGTGCATTTAGATTCTATTGATATGACTAATTTATGCCTAGTTGCTAAGGATGAGCATGATAGTTGGTTATGGCATAGGAGACTAGGTCATGCTAGTATGAGTGTTTTGCAACGGTTAATTCAAGGAGACTTAGTAAGAGGGTTGCCTAAGCTTAAATTTGATAATGATAAAATCTGTGATGCTTGTGCTAAAGGAAAACAAAAACGAGTTTCTTTTAAATCTATTAATGATGTATCAACTAGTAGAGTATTACAATTGATCCATTTAGATCTTTTTGGGCCAACTAGGACTACTAGCTTGGGAGGAAAACAATATGCATTTGTCTTGGTAGATGACTATTCTAGATACACTTGGGTTCTATTCTTAAGTACTAAAGATGAAGCATTAGAAAATTTCATCACATTTTCAAAAATAATCCAAAATGAAAAAGGTTACTCTATCACTAGTGTTAGAAGTGATCATGGAACTGAATTTGAAAATCTTGGATTTATTGAGTTTTGTAATTCTAATGGTATTAGCCATAATTTTTCAGCACCTAGAACCCCTCAACAAAATGGAGTTGTTGAGAGGAAAAATCGAGCTTTAGAAGAAATGGCTAGAACCATGCTTTGTGAAAATAATTTGCCAAAATATCTTTGGGCAGAAGCCACAAATACCGCTTGTTATGTTGTAAATCGAGTAATGATTAGGCCAATTTTAAAGAAAACTCCATATGAAATTCTCAAAAATAAAAAGCCTAACATTAGCTATTTTCATCCTTTTGGATGTAAATGTTTTGTTTTAAACAACGGTAAAGAAAACCTTGGCAAATTTGATGCTAAAAGTGATGAAGGAATTTTTCTGGGTTATTCCTTAAATTCTAAAGCTTATCGTGTATTTAATAAAAGAACTTTAGTTGTAGAAGAGTCTATACATGTTGTTTTCGATGATAATCCCCTTCCGAGGAAGGTTTCTTCTGTTAATGATGATGTAGGTATTGTACAAGCAAATGACGTTAGACATGACGTTGGAGAATCATCATCAAAGGAAGAAACAAAAGATGAGGAAACTCATGATCCCTTCGAGAATCCAACCAGTGAAGAAAGGGAAGTATCTTTTCCAAGAGAGTACAACTATGTCAAGGATGGTGAAATTATAGGTGATCCATCAAAAGGGGTAACTACTCGATCTTCTCTTAGAAATATCTGTAATTATGTTGCATTTATTTCATGCATAGAGCCTAAGAACATCAAAGAAGCATTAAAAGATGAACATTGGATTATGGCTATGCAAGAAGAATTAAATCAATTTGAGAAAAGTAAAGTATGGACATTAGTTGAAAGGCCTAGTAATAAATCTACTGTAGGTACTAGATGGGTTTTTAGAAATAAACTTGATGAAAGTGGTAATATAGTGAGGAACAAGGCTAGACTTGTTGCTCAAGGCTATACTCAAGAAGAGGGCATAGACTATGATGAAACATACGCTCCCGTAGCTAGGATGGAAGCAATTAGAATGTTATTAGCATTTGCATGTTTCAATGAATTTACATTATATCAAATGGATGTTAAAAGTGCATTTTGAAATGGTTTTATAAAAGAAGAAGTGTACGTGGAACAACCTCCAGGTTTTGAAGATTCAAATTTTCTGGATCATGTTTTAAAATTGACAAAAGCTCTTTATGGTTTAAAACAAGCTCCTAGAGCTTGGTATGAAAGATTGTCAAATTTTTTAATTGAAAAAGGTTTTTTAAAAGGAAAGGTTGACACTACATTGTTTTTAAAGAGAAAAGGTAAAGATTTATTAGTAGTTCAAATTTACGTTGATGATATAATATTTGGTTCTACTAATGATGTTCTTTGCCAAGAATTTTCTAAGTTAATGCAAAGTGAGTTTGAGATGAGCATGATGGGAGAGCTCTCATTTTTCTTGGGACTCCAAATCAAGCAAAGAAAAGATGGCATCTTCATTAATCAAGCTAAGTACGTCAAAGATATGCTCAAGAAGTTTGGACTGGAAAATAGGAAACCTCATAACACTCCAATGAGCTCTTCAACAAAGCTTGACTTAGATGAAGAAGGTAAATGTGTGGATGTTAAATTATATAGATCCATGATTGGCTCATTGCTTTATCTAACCGCAAGTAGACCGGATATTATGTTTAGTGTTTGCTTGTGTGCTAGGTTTCAATCATGTCCTAAAGAATCACATTTACTAGCTGTTAAGAGAATCTTTAGATACCTTAAGGACACTCCTAGTTTAGGACTTTGGTATCCTAGAGACTCTAGCTTTAGCCTTTAGATACCTTAAGGACACTCCTAGTTTAGGACTTTGGTATCCTAGAGACTCTAGCTTTAGCTTGCATGCCTTTTCTGATGCGGATTATGGAGGATGCAAATTAGATAGGAAAAGCACCTCCGGTACTTGCCAATTCCTTGGAAATATGCCGATTTCTTGGTTTTCAAAGAAACAAAATTGTGTGGCATTATCTACCACTGAAGCGGAATACATTTCAGCCGGTAGTTGTTGTGCACAAGTTTTATGGATGAAACAACAACTTTTTGATTATGGAATTGAAGTAGGTACCATTCCTATCAAGTGTGACAATACTAGTGCTATTTGTCTCACTAAAAATCCTATCCAACACTCTAGAACTAAGCACATTGAAATAAAACATCACTTCATTAGAGACCATGTCACTAAGGAAGATGTAGTTCTAGAATATGTTGATACTTTGCATCAATTAGCGGATATCTTTACAGAACCCTTAGACAAGGAAAGGTTTTGGACACTTAGAAGAGAATTAGGTTTAACTAACCTATCTTCACTTAGTGTTTAAAATAATTTAGCACTTTTAATAAATACTGAAAAATGCTTATAATAATAATTTTTGATTGCATTCTTGCTATTAGTTAGGGGGAGTTTATGATTCTTAGTGAAAATTAATTTTATGTTCAAATAATGTTTAAAGATTAATTTAATTGTTTGAACATAATTATTTTTCAATATATGAGTTGCCTATACCACTAGAAAAGATTAATTTAGCATTTTATGTGCTTAAAAGTCGGATTTTAGCATTTTGGTGCAGAGGGAATCGATCCCCCCATGAGGGAACCGATTCCCCCTTTGAAGGGGAACCGATTCCCCCCACAAGGGAATCGATACCCCCCTGGGGTTCTGTTAAATCGGGCAGAACACCCCCAAAAACCCCAAAACCCTCATTTTCTTCTTCTTCCGCCGTTCTTCACCTCTAAATCTCTCAAATCTCCATTTTTGCCTCAAATCAACGATATTAATCGGAATTTGCTTCAAATATCATCTTCTAAACCTGTTGGAATCATTAAAATCGTGCAAACAACATCAAAATCCCCTCAATCTTCATCTTTCAAGGTAAATTTTTTTTAAACTCTCTATTACATTGATTTTGAACATAGGATTAGTTTTAATTAGTTCTAGGTTAAAATAGTGATCGGGCATTGATTGTTTAGTGATTAAAAACTAGATGTTACAACTAATTTCATCAAAAACACAATAATTTTCCAATTTTTTTTTAAATTTCGAAATTAAAAAAAAATGTTAATTTTCAAATTATTGTGTTTTGATTAAATTATGTTGTTGTTATAAAAACTATACATATATTGTTTCTCAAAACCATATTTTTCAAAAGTTTTTCAAAAACTTTGCCCATTAGGATTGGTTTAGAGAACCTTGAAATATTGAGGACTCAATTGAGTTTTGGGATTAATTGAATTGCATACATTTGTTTTTAAAATTGCAGGTTATCAATTCTATTCCGATTTCCTAAACCATGTCCAATCCTAAACGTGCTAGGTCTTCATCTAGTCGTTCTAGTCGTCAACCAAATCCTCCTCCTATTCCTCAAAATCCTATTCCAAATCTTGATCCTAACTTGACTATCCAAAATTCTTGTTTCAATCAACCGGGTCCTAAAGATTATCGTTATTGGTTTTACCAATATTTTGACTCGTATAAAATTAGGGAAGAACGTATCCCATCTCTTCAAACTATGGTTGATATTAACTTTAAATATCTCCCTATCTTGCACGAATGGAAATTTGATAAACTTTTCGAACTTGAACCCGTTGTCTATCATCAACTTGTTCGTATCTTCTACTGTAATGCCGTTTGTATCAAAAATCGTGACAAAACCAAAACCATAGGAGTACGTTCCTACCTCCTAGGTCAATATTTCCATCTTGATCCGGATTACATATCCAATGCCTTAGTCTTGGATAATGAAGGTTTATCAAACGAAAAACAAGTTTTAGGCTCACGATATAAACGGAATGATAGTGCAAGTGTTCTAGATCTTCATGAGCATTTTCTTCATCTCATGATCACTTGGTGGTTTCGACCATCCAGGGGTCGTTATTCTACTCTTAGAGCTTTAGACCTTTGGTGGTTGCATTGTTTTGAACACAACATAAAAATAAACCTTTCCGAGATTATCTTTGCTGAGATCGTTGAAACCGTTAACCTAGTGCCAAATAAGAAACTCTGTTCTTCACTAGTTTACGGTTGTATCCTTAGTAATCTCTTTTCTAAAGTCGAGCTTCGAGTTGGTCTAGATGCCGCTTTTCCTCTTAAGAAACAAATTAACCTTCTTTCCTTAACAAGAGCGGGATGGATTAAGGATAAGGAAATCGGGGAATGGGTTCGATCTTCTGCAACTACTCCGGGAGCTAGTTCTTCACGAGCTCCACCCGAAGCTGATGAAGATCTCGAGCTTGAGCAACTAATGCGAGACATCGATGAAACTGAAGCTGAACCTGAGCAGGCCGAGGAGCAGCCCGAAGAGCAAGCACAACAATCGACTCAAATGCCTCCATATTTTCAATCTTTTATGGAGACATTTGATTACCGATATGCGACCATGGATTCGCGCTTTATTTCTATAGAGTCCCATTTATCCACAATGGGAGCTCAATAATTAGAAATTCTTCGGGAAATGCGTGCAAATAATGAAGCAACCAATGCACGTATTAATGACCTCACTAACGAAATGGCCGCTATGCGAGCTCATTTTCCTCCTCCCGATCCTCCTACGGATGTTTGATTCTATGTTTTAATTTGGTTTCCAAACTTATTGTTTTAACATTTTGAATATTTTGGGATGTTTGAATTTGAGTATTGTGAATTTGTTTGGATTTGTTTGGATGGTTTAAACTTATATGTTTGGTGTGATTTATTTATTATTGCATCATTTACATCAATATTAGCAATATGACCAATTTTGCCATATCACATTATTTATGAATATTGATTACGGAACTAATGGCTAACGGTTCTCTTGATTGTGATCTTAGCAGCTTAATTGGCTTAATATTTTTCACATTTATTTGAATCTTTTTGATTTAACAAAAAGGGGGAGAAGTGTGTTTTAAGTGTGTTTTTAAAATGATAAATGGGAGAAGTGTTAAAGTAAGGGGGAGTAATTTCAAAACTTGATTTCAAAATCTTAAAATTACTAAAATGTTTTGTTATATCAAAAAGGGGGAGATTGTTGAAAACATTTTGATATTTCGATATAACAAATTAAGTTAAATGAATTTTAAGATTTTCCAAAATGATTTTCTAAGTATATTCGATATAATTATTCGAATATCAAAACATTACTCAAAATATTTCAAAAATCATTTTTAATCCTTACTTAAGAGTAAAATTAAGTTTTAATCTTAAAACAATTTCAAAATAATCTTTCAAAGTATTTCGAACCATTTCAAAGCCAAAAATTCTAGATTGCTCAGAGGGAACTGATTCCCCCCAAGGGGGTATCGATTCCCCCTGAATGGTTTGGCTCCGAGATTTCCAGAATGCTCGGAGGGAACCGATTTCCCCATAGGGGGTACCGATTCCCCCTGTTCAACGGTCGAAATATTTGAATTTTACACTTAGGGAACCGATTCCCTATGAGGGGGAACCGATTCCCCCCACGCTCCAAGCATTTTTATTAAATGTTTTCACACTTAAACGATTATATTATCTTCATTAATTATCCCCAACATTCAGAAGTGATTCAAGGTGTATTTAAACAAGTTCTGAAGCCCTTGATCAATAAGAAATCATAGAGAAACAAGAGAGAAAGCATCAAACACCAAGTTTGTGCAAATCAAGCCAATTTTCCTTTCAAAATTCATTTTGCTTTCAAGAACACCATTTGTGCTCATTTGTAATTATCTTTGAGTGTTCTTTTCTTGTTCTAGAATTGTGCAAACATCTTACCTTGTGAGGTTTTCTTGTAAGTTTGCAAATTTGTAATCTTCTCTTTGGGAAAAAGAGTATTCTCAAGAGTTGGGGTATACTCTTGAGGGATTTTGTAAGGTTATCTCTTTGGCCTCAAAAGAAAGAACAAATTAGTGAATTTGTTGGAAAATCCTTAGTGTGGATAGGTAAGGTAGTGGACGTAGACTTTGTTTGAGAAAGTCGAACCACTGTAAATCGCTGTGCAATTACTTTCAATTTTTCTGCAAAAGCTTCCACGAAATTTTTAATTGCCAAGTCACCCCCCTCTTGGCCGATTCCGTCGATCGATTAACTCAACAATTGGCATCAGAGCCTAACTCATTTGAAGGTTTAATCGCCTCTTGAGTCGATTCGGGAAGAGTTATATCGATTATTAAAGTCATCAATGGCCTCCGCTTCAAACTTCGACTCCGGTCCCGATTCGATGCCCGTCAACAAGCCTCCTTTCTTCAATGGAGCTAACTATGCCTATTGGAAGAATAGAATGATGTACTTCATTCAAGCAAGTGACATGGGATCATGGAATGCTGTAGAAGAAGGATACATCAAACCTCTCACTCATCCAAGGTTGTGGAGTGAAGGAGAGACAAGAATGTTCCAGCTCAACTCTAAAGCCATCCATATTATTTTTTTTGCTCTTGGACCAGATGAATACGGAAGAGTTTCATCGTGTACAACCGCCAAAGAAATATGGGACAAGCTTCAAGTCACACATGAAGGTACAGATGAGGTAAAGAAATCAAAAATTAGTATTCTAACGCATAGCTATGAAAATTTCAGGATGAAACCAAATGAAGACATCAAAGCTATGACGGATAGATTTTCAACGATTGTCAATGGTCTCAAATCATATGGAGAGATCATCTCAAATAAAAAGCTTGTGAGGAAGTTAGTCTACTCCCTCCCAAAATTATGGCAATCAAAGAAGACGGCAATCATCGAGTCTAAGGACCTATCGTCCTTAACTCTTGAAGAACTTATCGGTTCACTCCTCACTCATGTGATGATGCTTGAAGATGAGGTGGACCTTGATAAAGTTGAAGAGACACCAAAGGAAAAGGAGAAGAAGAAAAATATTGGAGTTGCTCTCAAATCCACAAAAGATGAGAGTGATTCTAATAATGATGATGATGACGAGGAAATGGCATTGTTTGCCAAACGGTTCAGAAAAATGATGAGACCTTACCAAGGAAGAAAATTCAAACGAAACGAAGGTCTCAAAAATGAACCAAAAGAGAAGGACCCAATCATTTGCTATGAATGCAAAAAGCTGGGTCATGTCAAATATGATTGCCCACAATTGAAGAAAAAGGGTCAATCAAAGAATAAGCACAAGGCTCATGTGGCTACATGGAGCGATGAAGAAAGTTTCGATGAAGAGGAACAAGAAGTAGCAAACTTGTGCTTGATGGTATTCGGGGAAGATTCTAAGGTAACCTCTAACTCATCCGATTTTGATGATTTATCTTATGATGAGTTATTTGAGGAGTACAATGGGTTGGCTTCGGATTATGAGAAATTGTTTTTAAAATATAAAAATGATGTTTCAAAATTGAAAAATGAAAACAAACTCATATCCAAAACCAACAACGATCTTGAAAGTAAAATCAAAGATTTGCAAATCAAACTAGAATAGTTTGAAAAGAAAAATTTAGATTTGCAAAATTTACTTTCAAAGATCAATGATGATCATCAAAAGAAAATTGATGATCTTAAAACTTCTTTTGATAAAGTTGGAACAAAACATTTTGAAAAAGGTGGAAATTCAAAATCCAACTTTGTTAGAAAAAGTTTTAGAAACTACAATCATAGAGGTCCCCAAAGAACCTCTAATGAAAAATCATTAGAAGTATGTGGGTTCCTAAAGAACTCATTACTACTAAAGATAAAAATATCCTACACAAATGGATACCTAAGGGGACTAGGATTTTGGAAACTAATGAATATGGACCCAAAAGAATTTGGGTACCAAAAATCAAAAATTAATCTATGTTTGTAGGGAAAGGAGCATTGCTACAAGGCACGGGAAACAAATTCAAATTCATGGTACCTTGATAGTGGATGCTCAAGACATATGACCGGAGACAAAAGCCGGTTCATTGAGCTTAACGCCAAAAATGGAGGAGAAGTGACTTTTGGAGACAATTCAAAAGGTCACATTGAAGGTATTGGTACAAAAGGCACGTATTAATGACCTCACTAACGAAATGGCCGCTATGCGAGCTCGTTTTCCTCCTCCTGATCCGGATATATGATTCAATGTTTTGCTTTGAACTCCAAACTTATTGTTTTAACATTTTGAATATTTTGGAATGTTTTAATTTGTGGATTGATTGACTTTGAATTTGTTTGGATTTATGAATGGTTAGAAATTATCTATTTGGTGTGATTAAATTTATTCATTATTGCATCATTTACTTCATGATTAGATATATGACCAATTTTGCCATTTCACATTAATTATGAATATTGATTATGAAACTAATGGCTAACGTTTCTCTTGCTTGTGATCTTAGCAGCTTATATTATATATAATCAATTGGCTAACTATTTCAAAACCTTGTTTAAATTCTTTAAAATGTCTTTTTGATTTAACAAAAAGGGGGAGAAGTGTTAAAGTGTTTTTAAATGATAAATGGGAGAAGTGTTAAAGTAAGGGGGAGTAATTTCAAAACTTGATTTCAAAATCTTAAAATTACTAAAATGTTTTTGTTATATCAAAAAGGGGGAGATTGTTGAAAACATTTTGATATTTCGATATAACAAATTAAGTTAAATGAATTTTAAGATTTTCCAAATGATTTTCTAAGTATATTCGATAGAATTATTCGAATATCAAAACATTACTCCAAATCTTTCAAAGATCATTTTTAATCCTTACTCAAAGTGTAAAATTAAGTTTTAATCTTAAAACAATTTCAAAATAATTTTACAAAGTATTTCGAACCATTTCAAAGCCAAAAATTCCAGATTGCTCAGAGGGAACCGATTCCCCCCTAAGGGGGTACCGATCCCCCATGAATGGTTTGGCTCCAAGAATTCCAGTATGCTCGGAGGGAACCGATTCCCCCCAGGGGGTACCGATTCCCCCCTTCTATAACGGTCGAAATATTTGAATTTTACACTTAGGGAACCGATTCCCCATAGGGGGTACCGATTCCCCCCATGCTCCAAGCTGTTTTATTAATTGTTTTCACACTAAAACGGCTATATGATCTTCACTAATCATCCTCAACGTTCAGAAGTGATTCAAGGTGTATTTAAACAAGTTCTAAAGCCCTTGATCAACAAGAAATCATAGAGAAACAAGAGAGAAAGTATCAAACACCAAGTTTGTGCAAATCAAGCCAATTTTCCTTTCAATATTCATTTTGCTTTCAAAGAACACCATTTGTGCTCATTTGTAATTATTTGTGAGTGTTCTTTTCTTGTTCTAGAATTGTGCAAACATCTTACCTTGAGAGGTTTTCCTTGTAAGTTTGCAATTTTGTAATCTTCTCTTTGGGAAAGAGTGTTCTCAAGAATTGGGGTATATTCTTGAGGGTGTTGTAAGGTTATCTCTTTGGCCTCAAAAGAAAGAACAAATTAGTGAATTTGTTAGAAAATCCTTAGTGTAGATAGCTAAGGTAGTGGACGTAGACTTTGATTGAGAAAGTCGAACCACTCTAAATCGCTGTGCAATTACTTTCAATTTTCTGCAAAAGCTTCCACCAAATTTTTAATTGCCAATTCACCCCCTCTTGGCCAATTCCGTCAATCGATTAACTCAACAACATTCCCCTAAAAAGTAAAAGATATTGTTAGATTGTAAAATAAAAATAAATATGAAAAAGGAAATAAAAAATATTAATATAAGAATAATAATAAAATAAATAAAATAGATTAATAAAGATAAATAAAATTGAGTAAAAAATAATAATAAAAATAAAAACACAAAATAAAATAAAATAAAATAATAAAAAGGGTAAATTTTGAAATAAAAAAGAGAAAACGTTAAAAAATTAAAAAAAAATAGAGGCCCTAATGTAAAAACAGTACATTTCAAACACTAAAATATAATAAACTCATACAATTAGAACTAAAATATAAACTATCCAAAATTACAAATTAAAAATCGAAATTATTAAAAATTATAATGACCAATAAAAATACACGTAAAATAATACGACCAAATTAGAAACAATAATATTTAGTGAGGACCGGACATATAAATAAACCAAAGCAAATTATTTTAACACATTGGCTAAAATAAAACATAAACAAAATAAAAAGGATTTAAAATGACAAATAACCCACAGACAATGTAAATGATTGAAATGAAATAAACAGAAACATAAAAGGATCCAACAGTAATTAAAAAAAATATCTAACAGTGGCTAAAATATAAATATACAAAATCTTGAGGGACTGCGGGAACAATTTTCCCCTGAGCCCAACACACAGAATCCCTCCCCAAAACTACGTAGTTTCAAGGAGGGTATTTATATCCCATAACATGCCTAAATGCCCCCATCTCTCATTTTTCATTTTCCCTGTCTCTCTAAGAGAGAGAAGCTCTAGCTTCTCTCTAAAATCCCTCGTCGGAGAAAAATCGGCCATCAGACGGTCACCGTCTGCCGTCACTGACAGTCGCCGGATTGTGGCCGGAGAACATCAAAATCTCTCCAAATTCTCCTCTCAACCCCACAAACACTAATTCGACCTTGTTTTCAACCGAAAACTATCGTAGCGACGTAGATCTACAAAGTTTACCTTCGATGTCTCATTTCTCCGATGGTGTGTGGAGGCTCCGACGAACTTGGTAAGTCTTCTCTCCTTTCTTTTCCTTTTGGTTGTCTGCTGGTTGTTTGTGGATCGTTGCTTGTAGCTTTGTTTGTTTTTATCTCTTTTTTTATTTTTCTTTCGAACGGATTCAAATCTTTTTTTCTCGGTATTTTCCTCTTCGAAACTATTTTTTTGTTTGGCATTTGGTTCCTGAATGATTCCTCTTGTTTCGAATGTTTTCTCCTTGCTCTCGTTACATGTGTATTTATAGTGCTAGAGTCCTATTTTCAATTTGGTTTTAGACTCCCATTAGGACTGAAATTAGTGGTTTGTTGAGAGTCTGACTTGGTTGTTTTCTGTTTTGAGTTGGTTTCGAGAACCCTATGTTATTGAAAGCGACTGGAACGGGTGTGAGGACTCTCGGTTTAGCCGGCTGGAGTGGCGCTAGAGTAAGGGGCCTTAGGGTTTTGGAACCTTAATATTTAACGTGATCTGGACCGTTGGATGGGTCCAGATCCGACGGTGAAGATCGAAGGACAGATGGTACAAAAAGATAAAAACTCTAACTCTCCTAGGGTTGCACACGTGTTGGGCTTAGCAGGGCTGGCCTTCGAATATGGCCTGACATCCAACAAAAACAAAAAGAAATAAATATTAAAAATATATATTCATTATATAATATAAGTGTATAACATAAATATATAATATAATATGCATATACCATATAATATAAATAAGTCAAGCAAATATATTATATAATACATAAGCAATGTGATATAAAGCAAGGTCGGACGAAAATACATGTCTACAATAGGGAGCTCCCAAAATAAATCCAAAATACAGTACCAAGTACAAATCAAAGTTACAACTAAATAGGATACAAGGTTCATAAATAGTACATGCCCTCTAAAGATGACTCAAGACGTACTCTGATGGTATCTAATGGCCTAGTTTGTTACACTGGAATGTCTGGTGATGATAACTCCCCTCGAACTGTCTCTAAGAACTTGCGTATGGAAACACATTCCGAACGCCGAGCTTACGACCTTAGTGCCTCACTAATAACTGTACTACACAATATGCATTCACTAAATGAGATAGCTGATAGCACATGTCCAACATGCAAAGCTACTGATTTAACTACTGAGTAGGCCTCATGGTACGACTGAGGGTTATGCATCTCGGAGCTCACGTACCCCTCTAGCCTTTCTAAGATACCCTCAGGTATCTAGGATGAGATCCGGAGCTGCATCAGAAATATACACCCGCCAGCTTATTCCGTCGCGTTTTGGGGCATTTACACCCAGTCGGCTATTGAGGTACCTTGGCACTGACTTGGATATCCACTGATTGTCGTGTTATGCTAAAGAGGATCTTGGGTGTCCTGGTTGTTTCCTGAGCATCAAACAAGGCTAGTTTTATGTAATCCTAGATGTTATTATTTTTACTATTCTGATTTTTATTATTGTTCTCCATTGAAGTCTTATTTATTATATTAGAGCGTATTTTGATACCTCGAGTGTGATCCCTTAATCCTTGGATTATTTATCCAAAACTGCTTGTGGGTACTAATACTGTCTTTCAGTATCGATACTAAACCCTTGGTATCGATACCCTCCAGCTGGTATCGATACCCCCTAATTGGATAAGACCGTTTGATTAGAGTAGCATCAATACTCTAGGCTGCGATCGATACTCTAGTGATGGGTATCGATACTGGACTGAGTATCGATACCAAAATTGGATTTGATGTTTTGAAAATACCCCCAGTATTGATACCCCTATGGGGAGTATTGGTGTTTCTGCCTTGGTATCGATACTCAATGAATGAGTATCGGTACTACCCTTGTAAAATTTCCTATTTTCTGCCTGAATGAAGAACAATATGGATATTGTTCTTACAATATCAATACTGTCGCTACTAGGTGCCCTGTTTTAGCACGAAAAAATCATATATTTCTACGCCAAATGCCCTATTGAGGTCCCTAATTAATGGTTTAGTTTTTTATTTAATATTAGGGGTCATAAAGAGTATGTAAACATGCTGAAAACACTTAAATTATGCAATCTACCATGATCATGCTTCAAGCTTATGCAATGTAATGAACTCATCTAAATGAGCTACAAGTTGTATAGAGAAGTTAGAGCTGAGTTGCCTGATGGTTCTAAGCTGCTAAGGGTGCCCAAAGGTCAACCCAATGTGAGCTTCTCTTTTTCCCCTTGCTTGAGAGCTTTCCCCAACTTCTTTCACTAGATAAAATCAAGCATACAAATTATTAACGTTGCTGGGATGATTAAAGGAGAATTTAAACGTTCTAGGAGGACTAAATATCCCCAAAACAAATTGGAAAATACTTGGGTTTCTAAAACCTCCATTAAATCTTTTGGTTTTTCCTTCGCTAAAACCCACAAATAGGAGCTTGAATTGTAGCTGAAAGTGAAAGCATGATGGTTCTTACCTTAGCTTAACCTTTCAATAGCTGAAAATCTATAAAGCTTCCACCTTTAGGATTATCATGAAGAAGAATGAGATGAATAGAAGAGAAGAAGACAAAGAAGAGTTGAGAAAAGAGGGATGAGACAATGTGATCACCCATAATTAAGAACTATTCAACATTTGAAATCTTTAATGGTGAAATTACTTCCTTGTCCCTCTGATTCTGACTGCATAATAAAAACACCCTTTTTATTCTTCATTGGGCTTGGATCAAGCCCAAATTCATCTCAATTTTGGTCAAAACTTCTCATAAACAAAGGAATTAATTCAAGGCCCAACTCGGGCTGGCCTAAAACTTCTCATAATCGCCTTTTTTACAACTCTCCCCTCATAATAAGAAATTTCATCTTCAAAATTTAACCAGATAGAAGAGGTGAGAGTACTGAAGCTGCATGTCTTCCTTGGTTTCCCAAGTTGCTTCCTCGACTCCACGGTTCCTCTATAGCACAGTGACCAAAGGAATCATATTGTTCCTTAACTCTTTCACATTGCTTATCAAGATTCTGACTGGTTCTTCTGTATAGGTCATATATGGACTGACCTCAATCTGCTCTAAGGGTATGATATACGAAGGATCAGAGTGGTACCTCTTGAAAATAGCTACATGGAACACGTTCAGGCTAACTTGTAAGACATTTTTCTAAATCTCTTGAGTATCTCATATTTTCCTATAAAGCACGGAGTCAACTTCGCTAACTACGAACTCAATGTCTTTAAGCTTCAAGTCTGCGTAAGACTTCTATTTGTCTGAAGTTTCCTTAAGCCGACTTTGAATCATCCTGACCTTCTTCTATGTCTCTCTGATCAAGTCTGGGCCTACCATCTTACCCTCATTAAGTTCTGTCCAACAAGGTGGAGTCCTACACTTATAGCCATACAATGACTCACATTAAGCCATCTGAATGATGGATTAGAAGCTGTTATTACAAGTGAACTCCACTAATGATAAATCTGCATCCCATCTAGCCTCTAGATCTATGATAGTGCACCTGAGCATGTCCTCAAGAATCTGGATAACTCGCTATAACTGGTCATTTTTCTAAGGTTGAAAAACTATGCTGAAGTGTAGTTTGGAGCCTAAGCATTTATGGAGGACTTCCTATAAGCAAGAAGTGAATCGAGGATTTCTATCCGATATGATGATTGTCGACACCCCGTGCAACCTCACTATCTCACGGATATACAACTGAGATAACATCTCTAAGGTATAGTTCATCTTAATTGGGAGGAAGTGAGCTGATTTTGTTAGACGATCCACTATGACCCAAATGGCATCATGTTATTGTCTGGTCATTGGTAACCAAATCACAAAGTCCATGGTTACCCTGTTCTATTTCACTGAGAAATATGAATAGGCTGAAGCAAACCTGAGGGAACCTGATGTCCCTCTTTCACTTGCTGGCACACTAGACACCTAGCAACAAACTCTAACACTTCCCTTTTTATACCCGACCAGTAGAATAATCGGCGAAGCTCCTGATACATCTTGTTATTGCAGGGTATACTAAGAGTGGACTGTAGTGCGCCACATGGAGAATCTTACTGCGTAATCGAGCATCTACGGGTACACACAACCGACCCCTAAAGTACAACACATCTCCCTCACGTAGCTTAAAACCTGGGGCCTCGTCCTGATGAACCTACTTAATTCGGGTTCTCAACTGGTCATTTGAACTTTTCAGCCTCTTGGTTTCACCCACCAATTTTGGTTCAACTCGTAACTCGGCTAACAACCCACATTCATTGGCTAAACTCAACCGTGCTAGGAGGGCTCATAACTCTGATATTGATTTTCTATTCAAAGCGTCTACTACAACATTTGCCTTCCTTGGATGGTAATCTATCAAACAGTTGTAGTCCTTGAGCGACTCAACCCACCTACGCTGTCTGAGGTTCAACTCCTTTTGAGTGAGAAGATACTTGAGGCTTTTTTGATCGGTGAAAATGTGACGTTTTTCACCAAAGAGGTAGTGTCGCCAAATCTTCAAAGCAAACACCACTGATGCAAGCTCAAGGTCATGAATAGGGTAATTACACTCATGAGGCTTAAGTTGATGTGATGCATAAGCCACCACTTTACCCTCCTACATCAGAACACACCTAAGTCCATTCAACGATGCAAAACTAAAAACTGTGAAGTCCTTACTCGACTTTAGTTGGGTCAACACTGGGGCTTGGGTCAAGATGACCTTTAACTATTCGAAGCTCTCCTGCCACTTCACATTCCATATGAAGGGGGCTTATTTATGAAGCAATTTGGTTAACGGGGCAGTTATTATTGAAAAACCTTGAACAAAACGATTATAGTACCGGCTAATCCAAGGAAATTACGTACCACCGACATATATTTAGGTGGCTCCCACACTACTATGGCTTAAATTTTCTAGGGGTCAACCCTGATACCGTCCGCTGACATGACATGACCCAAGAAAGAAATCTCTGATAGCCAAAAGTTTTACTTCTTGAACTTAGCATAAAGTTGTCTGTCTCTGAGTGTCTGAAGAATGATATAAAGATGCTGATCGTAGTTGTCTTTTGATTGAGAGTACACTAAAATGTCATCTATGAACACCACCACAAACTAATCTAGGTATGGGTGGAAAACTCAGTTCATTAGGTCCATGAATGTTACCGAAGCATTGGTATGTCCAAACGACATTTCTAGGAACTTGTAATGACCGTAACTCATCCTAAAAGCCGTCTTTGACACATCAACGTCCTTAACTTTCAATTGATAATAGCCTGACCGCAGATCAATCTTTAAGAAAAATCACACCCCTCTTAACTGGTTGAAGAGATCGTCTATCCTGGGAAGTGGATAATGGTTCTTGATGGTTAACTTATTTAACTATTTGTAATCGATGCACAACCTCATAAACCCATATTTCTTCCTAACGAACAAGACATGTGCTCCCCCAAGAGAGATGTTCGATCAGATGAAGCCTTTCTCTAGTAACTCCTGAATCTAAGCCTTTAAATCCTTTAGTTCTGTCGATGCCATGCGATAGGGAGAATTGGATACCAGAGATGAACCTGGCATTACTTCAATGTCAAACCCAAATTCTCGCTCAGGTGGCTAACCTAACAACTCCTCTGGAAACACATAGGGAAATCTCGCACTGTTTAGATAGCCACTAATGTGGGTACTAAAATTTGGTATTGACCGTGTGAGCCATGAAGGGCTCGCACCCACGGTCGATCATCATTTGGACTTTCAAAATTGATACTATTCTAGTCTGACGGAATCTCTAGTTGGTCATCACCAACTTGGTTCAATCAACTGTCTGAGTTTAAGCTACCTGGCTTTGCACCTTAAAATGACATCATGCTCAGTTAACCAATCCATCCCCCAGATCATGTTAAACTCTCAGAAAAGGTAATTTCATCAAATATGCAGGGAAGATTTGATCCTGAATCTTCACTGTGCAGCGTATGAAGATTTTGTCCATGAGGACATCTAGACCTAAAGGGCTCGATACTCAAACATCTATCTCAAGATCCTCTACTGGGTTTCTATTTCTTGGACTAAGTCAGAGTAGATGTAAGAGTGGGTGGAACCGAGGTTTATCAATACGGTAATTGGAAAGAAAAAGACTGTAAATGTATGGACTAAGTCGGATTAGATATAAGAGTGGGTGGAACCGGGGTCTATCAATATGGTAACTGGAATAGGGTCACCCACATGAGAATCAAAGAACTCGATGGTCTTGTATCTACGGAGTCTCTCTACTGAGGATGCATGGGGAATGACCACTGGCTGAGCTAGGGGTGCTGGTGGGGGAGGTGGTGCATCTGAATAACTAGGGAGGGACCTAGCTATTTGTTTAAGAACAGAGGTGAGGTCCCTATAGAAGGTAACCTCCTCAACCCCTGCATCTACTGAAGCCTATCGCTCATAGGTATTCAAAACTAATCCCTCACTGATATCTGCTGGCGGTGTGGCTTGAATCTTATCTCTGCTATCATGAATATAGTCTTGGTTGTCTGTCATAAGTTCTATATGAAATTAAAAGAAAAACGTGTCATTATCGTCATTCCAGTATTTATAGTACACTTGATTCCCTAGAGGCATGTACATAGACAGATGTTGGTTGACTCTAACCCACAAATCCTAGGAATAACTAAACTTGCATGCTCTGATATTAGTAAATGTAACATTTTAATTTAATTTGACCCGAAGATCTATGGATTACAATGTTGCACGGGACAACCGAAATAGTGACCCAAAAATTTCTTTTAAAATTGCTTAATAAATCAATGAAATAGATTATCCATAATAGTAAAAGTAAAACAGGGTAATAATGTGAGTTTACAAAACAATGAAGAGCTCCCAAAATAAATCCAAAATAATATAGTACCAGGTACAAATCAAAGTTAGGACTGAATAGTACACAATGTCCATAAATAGTACATACCCTCTAAAGATGACTCAAGACGTACTCTGATGGCATGGTCTACTGTACTGGAATGTCTAGTGACAATAACTTCCATTGAATTCCCCCTAAGAACCTGCGCACAAAAACACATTCCGAACGTTGAACTTAAGAGCTCAGTGCCTCAATAATAAATGTACTACAATACATGCATTCACCAAATGAGATAGTTGATGTCTCATGTCCAACATGCAAAGCTATTAATTTAACTACTGAGTATGCCTCATGGTACAACTGAGGGTTTTGTATCTTGAAGATCACGCACCATTCTAGCATTTCTGAGATACCCTTGGGTATCCATGGTAAGATCCGGAGTTGCATCCGAAACATACACCCGACAACTTACTCCATAGAGTCTTAGGGCATCTGCATCACGTCGGCTACTGAAGTACCTTGGCACTGACTTGGATATCCACTGACTGTTCTGTTCTGCTAAAGAGGAACTTAGGTGTCTTGGTTGTTTCCTGAGAGTCATATGAGGCTATTTTTATGTAATCATAGTTGTTATTGTTTCTACTATCCTGATTTTTATTATTTTTATTGCTTGAAGTCTTATTTATTGGATTATAGCATATTTAGGGTACCTCAAGTTTTATCCCTTAATACTTGGATTAATTATCCAAAACTGCTCGTAGGTACCGATACTTGCCTTTCAGTATTAGTGCTAGATCTAGTATTGATACCCCCTGATTCGATAAGATTGTTTGATGAGAGTAGTATCGATAATCTAGTGTGGTTATCAATACTAGATTGAGTATCAATGCAAAAATTGGATTTGATGTTTTGAAAATAACCCTAATATCGATACCCCTATAGGGAATATCGATACTTTTACCCAGTTATCGATACTCAACGAATAAGTATCGATAGTACCCTTATAAAACTACTTATTTTCTTCTTGAATAAGGAATAATATCGATACTGTCGCTGCTGGGTGCCATGTTTTAGTAAAAAAATCCTATCTTTCTACCCTAAATGCCCCATTAAGGTCTCCAATTGATGTTTAAGTGTTTTATTTAATATTAAGGGTCATAAGGAGTATGTAAACATGTTGAAAACTCTCAAATTACGAAATCTACCATGATTATGCTTCAAGCTTATGCAATATACTAATCTCATCTAAATGAGATACAACTGGTATAGAGAAGTTAGAAGTGAGTTACCTGATGATTCTAAGCTGCTAAGGGTGCCCAAAGATCCACCCAAGGTGAACTTCTCTTTTTCCTTTTCTTTTAAGCTTTCCCTAACTTCTCTCACTAGATAAAATCAAACATAAAAATTTCTAACGTTGCTGTAAATATTAGAGGAGAATATAAAACGTTCTAAGAGGCCTACATATCTCCAAAACGAACTGGAAAATACTTGAGTTTCTAAAACCTCAACTAAACTCGTTTTTTGTTTTTCCTTCACCAAAACCCACAAATGGGATCTTGAATTGGAGCTGAAAGTGAAAGTATGATTGTTCTTTCCTTAGCTTAACCTTGCAATAGCTGAAAATCTATAAAGTTTCCACCTTTAGGCTTATCTTGAAGAAGAAAGAGATAAAGAGAAGAGAAGAAGACAAAGAAGAGTTATGGAAAGTGGGAGAAGACAATGTGATATCACCCATAATTAAGAATTATTCAGCTTTTAAAATCTTTAATGGTAAAATTACTTCATTGGTCCCTATAATTTTGACTTCATACTAAAAACACCCCTTTTACTCTTAATTGGGCTTAGCTCAAGCCCAAATTCATCTTAATATGGGTCAAAACTTATCATAAACTAAGGAATTAATTCAATGCCCAACTAGGGCTGGCCCAAAACTCCTAACCCAGAATCTAAGGCGTGACAAAGGATTTCTAACAAATTCACTAATTTGTTATTTCTTTTTCTAGGCTCAAGAGTAACCTTTACAATTTTCCTATCTTTTCAATGGCCAAGATAGAACCAATAACACCTTTTACAAAGGATAAAAGATTCTAAACAAGAAACATATCAAGGGAAGGTGTTTACACAATTACACTCACTAAAAATACTATGTACAAGAGAAAAGAAAGATAAAGAGTGAAAAAACTTTTCTCTTGATGATCAATTCTTTGATAGGTGTTGTGTAACCTTCTTCAAGTGTATTGAACATGATTTTATATGTGGTAATGAGTTTGTGGACGTTTCTAGTCATTGGGGATTAATTTTATGCAAAACAAAACTGTCTAGATAAGGGAGTATTGGTAATCGGGTTATGAGTATCGATACTTCTATAATGGAAACTAGCCGTTATATGACCGTTGGACAGGGAGTATCGGTACTAGTATCGATACTTGCATAGTATCGATACCAAAAATGTATTATGGAATTTGAACACATTTAAAACTAATGGGCAGTATCGGTACTGCCATAGGAGTGTCGATACTTTCTTTACCTTGAGTATCGATACTACAATAACAATATCGATACTGTTTATGTGGTATGGATACTGTTGAGACAATATCGATACTTCATGCTTTGAAAAATAGTTTTATGTTCAAATTCAAGTTTTATGGACTTTGAATTATTTTTGAAAACTTTGCATAAATTCAGTTTAGTCCAAAAACATTTTTCCCTTAAATTTGTTATATCAAAATAGGTAAACAATCTCTTTTTTTATATAACAAAACCTTTGAAAAATGGTTTTTTGGCAAAACTCCCCCTTAGTAAAACATTTGATGAAAAATAGATTTTTTAGAAAATATTAAGGCTCCTCTTTTTTATTCTTGGAATTTAATTTTTCAAACACATACTTCTTCCCTTTTTTATATAAAAAATAATTCAAACTTTAAGGTTAAAAAATAATAATGGAGAGTAAGTAGGAAATTTAACTAAAAATTCATTTGAAAAATCAAAAGGCTCCCCCTCAACAAAAGCATTCAAAAAAATAATTTGACACTCAGAAACTATTGAATTTCAACAAAGATGAACAAGCATGTTAGTAACACACGAGATTCAATAAATCTAAGTGTAAACTACTTTATGCAAGGTTAATCATGATACATTAAAGTCCATATGCATAAAGTTATACAAAAATGTTATCCATTTGAAAATTTGACATCAATTGTTAGAGAGATATCATTTTCAATAAATTACATGCATAAACATTTAGATTTAAGGTCAAAACAAAGCATTAAAAACATATTTGACTAAAAAATCATGATTATGAACTATGACAAAAAAAACATTGGGACTTTTAAAAATGTTCATCATAACATATTTTAACATACATGAGATGAAAAACAACATATAATTATTTATGTTCAAAACTCATACATGCATAAAACCAATACGCAACCAATTATACAAAATTAAAAACATTTAAGTGTATAGGTTACCCATTCCTTATCAAGTGTGGCTAGAGTATTTGAATATCTTCACTTTTGTCACCATTGCTTCCACACACCTACAAGAGACATTTATTTGGATTTTGGTATCCAAATTGCTTTGGATCCTTGAACATTACTACAAGTGTCTCTAGTTCCTTTAGATACCCATACTTGTCTAATTTTAAAACATTTTTCGTTCTTTAAAGGACAATTATGTTCCATGTGACCATGGAAATGACAATGTGAGCATTCATTTTTACACATGATGAATTATTTTGAGAAATTAATTCAAAAACCAAAATATCTTCATAGGGATAGACCGTCCCAACGTTCTTCAAGTCATTGATGATCTTGGTAAACTAATAGGAGATTATCTTGATGTCTTCATCTTGAAGTTCTCATAAATGAGAGTGAGAATGCCAATCTTGGACTTCTTCACTTGGCTTGTTCCTTCATGGGTCACCTCCAATTTGTCGTAAATCTCCTTTATATTAGAGCATGAAGATACTCTACTATACTCGTCCAGGCTAAGAGTACAAAAGAGAATGTGCATGGCTTTAGAATTGAGTTGGACAAGCTTCTTATCTTCACTTGTCTACTCCATTCGATTTCTTGTTGGCAAGGAAGAACCATCGATGATAGCATCCCAAACATCAAGATCGATGGATTGGATGAACAACATCATCATATTCTTCCAATATGAATAACCTAAACATCAAGATCGATGGATTGAATAGACAACATCATCATATTCTTCCAATAGGAATAATTTGCACCATTGAAGTAGGGTGGCCTAGTATTGGCCGGAAGTGGAAGTCATATTTTCGGTTGCTTCGGGAAGTTGATAGAGAACTTCAAGGATCTTTATAAGGTTGTTAAATAGTCGATTTGTGACCCGCTCTAATATCAATTATTGGGATTTTGGAAGCTCAAATGATCAACCGAAATATGCCAAGATGAGTGAATTGACTTTTTGAACTTTTAGGGAAATAAGAAAAAATGATAGAAAATAATTGTACAATGGTTTTTAGTAGCTTAACTCCATCAATGAAGTCTACACCCACTACCTTATCTTCTCACTAAGGATTTCTAACAAATTCATTAATTTGTTTTTTCTTTTTCTAGGCTCATGAGTAACCTTTACAATTCCTCTATCTTTTCAATGACCAATATAGAACCAATAACACCTTTTACAAAGGATAAAAGATTATAAACAAGAAACATCTCAAGGGAAGGTATTTACACAATTAAGCTCACTAAAAATACTATGTACAAAAGAAGAGAAAGATAAATAGTGAAAAAGCTTTTCTCTTGATGATCAATTCTTGGATAGGTGTTGTGTAACCTTCTTCAAGTGTCTTGAACTTTTTTTTTATGTTGGAATGAGTTTGTAGATGTTTCTAGTCGTTTGGGATGTTTTAAAGTCATTGGGGATTAATTTTATGCAAAACAAAATTGTCTAAACAAGGGAGTATTGACACTCGGGTTATGAGTATCAATATTGCTCTAATAGAAACTAGCTGTTATATGATCGCTGGTCAGGGAGTATCGATATTGGGGTTTGGGGGTAATGATATTAGTATCGATGATTGCATAGTATCGGTACCAAAAATGCATTATAGAATATGAACACATTTAAAACCAATATGTAGTATCGGTACTGCCATGGGAGTATTGATACTTTCTATACCTTCAGTTTCGATACTGCAAGAAAAATATTGATATTGTTCATGTAGTATCGATACTGTTGAGACAATACAAATACTTCATGTTTTGAAAAATAGTTTTGTGGTCAAAATTCAAGTTTTATAGACTTCGAATTATTTTTAAAAACTTTACATAAATTCAATTTAGTTTAAAAACATTTTCCCCTTAAATTTTTTATATCAAAATAGGTTAAAAATCCAATTTTTTTTAAAAAAAAACTTGTGATTTTCTCATCGTCATCTCCGCCCCACGCCACCGTAGTCTATTTCGTCTTTCTCCTACAATTGAATCATTACCGTTTATCCCTCCCGACGTGGACGTCATTCATCGCTATTTGTGTAACCAACACATTAAGGTAAGTTAGATTAATTTTATTTCTATTTAAACTTTTTTTCATCAAAACTATCATCGGAGGGTTGTGGTTGATTGACTTTTGGTGCCTTCACCGGTAGTGGTCATGGTTGTCGGTGTGGGACTTACCCCTCTCATTCTTTTCCCCCAATCCTATATTTTCTAAACCCTAACCCTAATTTTAAAATTCCTCTAATTGTATAACCTGAATGGCCTAGTTGATTTCCAACTCTCTTTCTAGAACCCCAATTAGAATAACTACACCTTAATTCTTACATTGAAATCGATTTTTGCAATCCAATTCTTGATTCATAATTTGCATTTTTGAAGGGCGACCTTGTACACTTGTAGTGTGTTCCGGTACTCGGGCATCCGTGTATCGATATCTAGAGTCTATCAATACCATAATTTTTGCTCTTTTTTAATTCTACTTCGTGTACCGATACACTCATGCAATGTATCGATACAATATCATTGTTTCGCATGGTTTAGCCTTATAATTTATTTTTTAACTATAGATGATGGATCTAAACTTAAATCCATCAAAACAAGTTAAGATGATAGAGTGCAAGTGTCATATCGACATGACTCTACAAGAAATTTCGTCTATTCCGACAAATTTAATTTTTTTTGTAAAAATTAATTTTGTCACTATTAGTAGCTTTTGGTGAAAAAAATAAATAATCCATCGTATTAAATTAAAAAAAAGATATACAATTATGATAAAAGTTAAAATCGTCATAATAATTTGCCACAATTAGCAAACATGTGTAACATATGGTGACAAAATTAATTTTATTACGAATTTTTGTCACAACTGTTTCCCTCTATTTTTTGGCGCCAAATTAAAGGCATATAGTGACAAATTTTGTAATTACAAGTTTTTAGTAACTAAAAGTTTTTAGTAACTGTGACAGAAAAAATTGTCACAACAAATAATGAGATTTAGATTTGTTTTGACAAATTTTGTTTGTAATTATATATTTTAATTATAGTGACAAAATGTATAGTCACAAATGATTATCTCCAATTTTTGGTGGAAAAACAAAATCATATGGTGACATGTTTTGTAACTATAAGCTATAATTATTGTTACAAAAAAGTTGTCACAACAAATAATGAGATTTAAGTTTTTAGTAAAAAACAGTTCTTTTGTTATATGTTTTAATTATAGTGACAAAACATATTATCACAAAGATTTCCCTCCATATTGTTTTGCGCCAAAAAAGTCATATAATGACAAATTTTGTAACTATAAGTGTTAATAATTATTACAAAAAACATTGTCACAAAAAATAATGACATTCATGTTTTTGTGACAAATTATATTTGTAGTTATAAATTTTAACAATAGTGATAGCATATATTGTCATAACTATTTTTCTCAATTTTTTTTGTTTCAAAAGTTGTATTGACAATTTTTATAATTATAATTTATAGTTATTGTAATAGAAAAAATTATCACATCAAATAATAAAATTCAAATTTTTTGAAATAAATTATTTTTGTACTTATATATTTTAATCATTATGAAAAATTTTAATATCAAAAACAATTTCTCCCTAGTTTTTAGTGTCAAAGATGTTATATAGTAACAAAATATATTTTCATAATTATTTTCCTCTATATTTTTTTTGCCAAAAAATCATATAGTAATAATTTTGTAACTATAAATGTTAATAATTATTACAAAAAAATTGTCACAAAAAATAATGGTATTCACATTTTTGTGACAAATTATACTTGTAATTATAAATTTTAATTATAGTGATAACATATATTGTGATAAATATTTTTCTCCACTTTTTGTTTCAAAAGTTATATTGATAAGTTTTGTAATTATAGTTTATAGTTATTGTTATAGAAAAATCATCACATCAGATAATAAAATTTAATTTTGTTGTAATCAATTATTTTTGTAATTATATATTTTAATCATTATGAAAAATTATACTATCAGAAATATTTCTCCCTATTTTTTGGTGTCAAAAATGTTATATAGTAAATGTTTTTTAGTTATTGTTATAGAAAAATTATAACAAAAAAAATTAATTAATAGATGATTTTAGTTTTTTATGAAAAATATATTTTTAGTTATAAATTTAGATTATGATGAGAAAATATAATTATTATTATTATAAAAATAAAGTGTTAAAAAAATCAAATTTCTGTGATATATATAATTCAATGGCATTTTCAAATAAAATATAATAACAAAATATATTATCAAAATGTTTTCATTTATTTTTTACGAAGCTAGTTTGAAACTTTTTTTTATTAATTATAATTATGTAAATAATTTAATCAAGTAAAGAATGAATAAATCAATATGCATAATTGAACAAATCAAAAGTAGTTTTATTTAGAAGCATACAAACAATCGTAATTAATTAAACTAAATAAATATTTTAATATAATAATTGTCTTAAGTAAAATTATAAGTAATCTTCCTCCTCCTGTTCATCTTCATATATTTTCGTCGCGTTATTCCAATTTCATCAAAATCAGCAAATCAACCTCTTATCCATACAAATTTTTAATCGAAATAAAACAATATTTAATCGTTGTTTGATAAATTAAAATTTAAAATCAAAATTAAAATGTTAAGTATTAAATTTAATTTAAGAAGCATGTTTTATATTTTTATTTAAATGTAAATAGATAATAAGTGGGTTTGGATCTCGGTTGACATCCATTTTTTTTAGAGTTCTTTATATGAATATAAAATATTAAAAATAAATTTGACATTCCTTTTAAAGAATATTAACACCATTTTAAAATAATGACATCTTAATATAGATTTTCAACATCATCCATAAATATAATTAAATATTTAATAAATAAAATTTTAAATAATAAATGACTTTAAAAGAAATAAAATAGTATATTATAATTTATTGAACATATTGTTCATTAAGTAATAAATAGGTTCTTATTTACGTGTTATTCTCTACATTATTCATAGAAAAATATATCAAATGATTTTCATTCTAGATTATCAATACATTTTATATTTTAAATATTTTCTGTTGATTGAATGTTTTCAACATGTTATCAAATATGATCTTAATCTCAAAACTTGGTAACTTCTTTCATCTTGGTCTCTAAACTATTTTATCCGTATAAGTCCCTAAAATTAATGATTTTCTCAACTTGGCCCTTGAACCTTTTCTAGTCCGTATTAGTTTTGGAAGTAGTTTTTTTTGTCAATTTGAACCTTGAATTTGGATTTTGTTAAGGACTAAAATATGTGACAGAGTGCTATTTCAGGGATGTAGAAAAGGTTGTCAATTTTCAAGTTTAGTGTTGGGGCTGTAAAATATGTGACAATATTTAAATAAAAGGCCAAGAAAAGTCTTCGCTAAATAATAAGTTTTAATAATTGGTCTGTCGCTAAGTAACCGTAGACTCTACATTCTCACAATAACAGACCTAAAATCTATACCAAACCCAACCTCCCTAGCAATTTTTCTATGAAAAGTCAAAGTCAAATTTTAACCTTAAAAGGTATTATTTTTTAATTAATTAATAATATATATTACATATATATAAATATTTGAATTTAAAACCTTTAAATAAAATAACATTAAATTTTAATAATGAGATTACTTGATAAGTTTTACCAAAGAATAATTAATATATATATATATATATATACTGTGATTGTTAATTATGATACGATTTAAAAAACACATTGAATACAACAATAATTCGATGACCAAATTGATCTTTTTGAAAAAATACAAGAGCCTTATGTATCTTTTTGTTGAAAATAAAACTAAATTAAAGAAATAAAATAAATATTAATAGGGTATCAATGACCTGAAAAATACTGATATCGGGTTTTATGGTTATTTGACTTACGGGTACCCGCATATTAAAAGTGTTCTAAATCAAATTAAAAGCTTTAAGACACAAGAAGCCTTTTATTGATCTTCATTACACACTCTTCACACTTTTGGCTGAAATTCCTGGTTTGACGTGATATCACATGGGTATGAGAGTAATATTTATGTGTTACTGGATCATGATACTATGGCCTATGTCTTGACAATAGCACGGAGGCTGCTATCTACTGTTCTCAAGTATCAAAGTCTATTATCAAGAGCCAGTAGGATTTCATTGTTGGGCTATTGATTGTTAGAGGGAGTAGTTTAATATCATTATGCTGTTTCTTTTATCCCAAATTCTTCAATTTTTTAGAAGTCTTAGGGCATCTCCAACCATGCGCCATAGTGGAGTAAAATCTCCACTTTGGAGCTCCAATGCTGCGCCAAAGATGAGCGCCAGTTTAGCGTGGCAAGCAGTTTCACGTTACATGTACATGTAGCGTGTTACTGTAGCTGCGCTATAATTTTTTTTTATAAAATAATTAAATTAGATTGAAGTAGATTAAATTACAAGATAGATAAAAGTACATTGAAATTAGATAAATAAACGTACTAATTTTTTGAAACAAAAAAATACAACAAACATAAAAACATAGAATTTTTTAATGATTAAATTAGATTAAAGTAGATTAAATTAGATTAAAGTAAAATTAAAATATATAATTATGTAATTTATGTTTTTCGCATTATTATTATGAATTGTAATTTTCTTATTTATCTGTATTTTCGCAATGTTATTTATGAATGTTTTATTTATGTTTTTTATTTTGACATTTATTAGAAATGTATATGTTTTATTTTATATATACAAAATCAATATTATAATAGTTAAATATTGTGAATAAAGTAGAGTTGGTGGTAATGTAAAGATAGTGCTGGAGATGAATTACTGTTTCATATTTAGAGTAGAGATAGAGATGCTCTAAAGTAGTGATGAGGGTTGGAGATGGCCTTAGTTGGTAGGATATGTCTTACCCTGTAATTTGATTACTTGAGTTGGAGTTTGTGTGATGAGGTGGGTTGGTGCAGCACGAGGGGCTTCTTCACTTTTTTATGTATAATATTAGTTTTTGTGTGTGTGTTTATTTCAATAATAAACACAGAGAATCCTGAAATCATTTTCTGATGAAAGGATCCCTTTATTGGTGTGATAAAGTTTTCGCTTACCCCACTACCTTTGCTGCATAAAAGTAGTGTGCTGGGATTATCTCCTATTTTCTGGTCTTCAGAAGGTAACGGTTTTAAAGTAAACCATTCAAAATTTTGATTCCACAAATGTGCCTTGTCATTGGTGTCAAAAAGTGAACAAGGGCAATTTTCATATGTTATTTTTTAAAATATTTATTAAAAACGTAATATAATATAACTTTTTTTTATTTACATGTTGGTGTGCAAGAATTTATGGATCTTCATGGTGAATTTTAATTTACTTTTATTTATAGGGAGGACTTTATTTTTTTAGCAAATTTATTATAAACATTTTATGTTTATTTTAATGATATTTAATATTAGTTTTATTGTTATAAAGATTTTAAAATATATTTTTAATTAGCATAACCAATTATTTTATTTATAATAACAAATTTAAATAAAATGTTATTTTGTCACATCAACAAATTATGATAATTTATTTAGACAAAATAACAAATTAAATTTAGTTAAAATAAAAAATCATGTCAATTTTATTTAGTCAAAATATTTCTCAAATAACAATAATGAAAATTTTAAATAGTTACATTAACAAATTATAATAAATATTAATTTCTCAATATAAAAATTTATGACAAATAATATTTTTTCACAATAATCAATTATAACAAATTTATTTAGTCACAATAACATATTAATTTTGTCAAATAAAAATTTATGTTAAATTTATTTTGTCACAATATTTTCTCAAAATAACAACTTTTGAGTGATAATAACAATTTATAGCAAATATTAATTCCTCAATATAAAAAATTACGACAAATAATATTCTTTCACAATAACAAAGTGTAACAAATTTATTTTTTTACAATAACATAGTAAATTTAGTCAAAATAAAAATTTATGTCAAATTTATTTTGTTACAATATTTTTTTCAAAATAAAAAATTATAACAAATTTATTTAATCAAAATAATACTTTATAAAAAATATTAATTCCTCAATATAAAAATTGTGACAGATAATATTCTTTCACAATAACAAATTGTAACAAAACAATTTAGTCACAATAACACATTAAATTTAGCCAAAGTAAAAAGTTATGTCAAATTTATTTCGTCATAATATTTTGTCAAAATAAAAAATTGTGATAAATTTATTTAATAAAAATAACAATTTATAACAATATTAATTTCTCATTATAAAAAATCGTGAAAATAATATTCTTTCACAATAACAAATTGTAACAAAATTATTTAGTCAAAGTAAAAAGTTATAAAAAATATTTAGTGACAAAATAAAGTAGTGAAAAAACAAATTTGTTGTAATATGTCTTTTTGTAGTTAAAAACTTTTTTGTTTGATATTATAATTTAAATTAATTGTGACAAAATTTACTTTTTGTGATAAAATAATTATTTTATTTTAATAAATATTTTATCTCTGTAACTTACATTTAGTGACGAAATAGCAACCGCGACAAAATAATTGTTGTTGCCTTATGTATTTTCGTCACAAAAACCCTTTATATTTGATGTTTAAATATAAGTTAGTTATGACAAATTTTACTTCTCGTGACAAAATAGTTAATTGATTGTGACAAATATTTTATTGTGATAAGTTAATTATAGTTACGAAATTTCATTGCTACAATAAATATTATACAATGGTAACGAACACAATTTTGTCACAATATACTTTACATGACAAGGTTGTTCTAACAAACATGATAACAAATAAAATTGGTTAGAATAAATATATCGTGATAAATTTAGTACTTTTACTGATAAATAATTTTGTTGAAACAATTGAAATTTCTTATAGTGTGAGTTCAAAGAAGACCACAAATGAGGTACATTCATTATAAGTCAATTAATTTTTAATACTAGTAATGCATTTATTTTATTGGTATATTTTTTAAGATTATTGTTTTATTGTTTTATTTGTTTTAAATATATAAGAAAAATTGAAGTTGTTAACAAGGAAAAGATGTTTTTTTTGAGTGATCACAAGTTCAAGACACTCATTCATTCGACGCAAAAAATTGAAAAGGAATTTGCTATAATGCATGGGCAATTAAAAAATTTAAAAGGACAATTTGAAATATTAAATGGTCAATTTAGAAAATTAGTGAGCATATTAACATCGAGTAAAGTTAAAAGTTCAACACAAGATGGTGATTCCGTAAAAAGAGAAAGTATGCATAGTTGATCAATAAAGGAGTATCTTTAATGACGAATTTACATAGTGTTTCATTGAAAGATGAGAGTTTCAAAAATAAATCAAAGATGAAAAAAGGATTAAGCGTCACACCATTGAATGATGAAATCGAGAGTGGTAATAAAAAACCAAGTTTGTCTCCTTTATTAATTGTGATTATCCTTCTACCTCATTAGAACATAATGGCAAAAGAGAACTTAATGTTAACTCTGAATAAAAGTGCAAGACTGATAGTGATGGTTTTCCAAAAATTCTAGTCAAGGATTTTAAATTTCAATTTAGTCTCAATCGATTTCCTAGTCAATTAGTTAAGTTGAAGGAAACCCTCATGGTTAAAAAATTTGGGCCTAAAATGACTAACGATCCTATGGCTTTGTCAAAGATGAATGAGTCTCAATAGAGAAAAAAGTTTAAGATGTTCGACTTCATGATTAAATTTTACTGATGATTCAAAATCAAAAGATGTGGCATAAAAAAAGAGCTAGAGCATCTAAAGAGAATACCAAGGTATGTTTAAAGAGAAAATAACCTCAGTGACCAAAAATTCCTTATAATATACGATTTTGACCAACTTTTTTTCGATTTGCCAAAATGACCAACAAAATCGCAATGCGATCTCTAAATCGCAACGCGATCTCCAGTATCGCAAATCAGTTTCCAGATTCGCAACACGATTTTGACTATCGCAACGCGATAATACATAATCGCAACGCGATTCTGACTATCGTGTTGCGATAATACAAAATCGCAATGCGATTTTCAAAGCGCCATTAGTATCGCAACGCGTATTTTATTTTCAAATTCCAAACACGAATATTAATATATCCCGTAATCGCAACTCTTAACTTAAAACCCTAAATCACAACTCAATCCCATCTCCATCTCTCACTCTCTACGGTGACATCCGTCCCCATCTTCGACGAAATCCGTCCCCATCTCCGACGAAATCCGTCCCCATCTCCGGCGAAATCCGTCTATCTCCATCTCTCAGAGCCACCCTCACAATCATTCACAATCAGAAATGAAAAATCAACCAAATCAACCACCGATGGTTAGTTTTTTTAATTATTTTTATTTTGAAATTTTAGCATTATTATTAGGTTTTTCATATTGAAATTGATGATAAGTTTACTGGTAATTTCAATAATAGATTAACCATTTCACTTAGATTGCTTATTAAATTCATTCGATTGCTGCCAATACTGCTAAACTGTTTAGTCTTTAACCCTGTAAAGTTAGTATTTGTCTTTGTTTTGTCTTTTGGTTGAAGTAATGCAATTCATTCAAGTTTCAAGTTTAGACAATGACTATTTGAAACCGAGGATCGCAACGCAAAATGAAAATCGCAACGACAAAATCGCAACGCGATTTTAGTTTCGCGTTGCGATTTTTATTTCGAGTTGCGATTATCTCGTTGCGATAGTCAAATTCGCGTTGCGATAGTCATTTTCGTGTTACGATTTTCATTTTCGTGTTGCGATTTTAAGTTTCAGAAACTATTCTTCTTCTGCAAATTGAAACTTGAATGAATTGCATTACTTCAACCAAAAAACAAAGACAAATACGAAATTCACAGTGTTGCAAATTTAAGTTTGAAGAATAAACTACTACTACTACTCTTTATGTTTATTATTGTTTTTGGTATATCTTCACAGTGTAGTTTTTGGTATATCTAACTTGGTATGTTTATTGTTTTTGTAGGAATTTTTTTCGGCTCAATTGACCTTAAGGAATAAAATAAGCCTATTCACTATAATTGCGTCAAAGCTTTCACCTGTACAAAGAAAATTGTTTGAGGATACTTGCTTCGGGCCATGGCTGAAAGTACAACATCCGGGTGGAGATGCTATATTGACCCATTTGTGGCTTCAGACCATGACTAGCGATCTACCCGAGAGTATAAAACGTGGTAATGAAGAGATATGGTTTCATTTTCCATCGGCGTATACGTGTTTTGGGCGGGAGGAGTTTTGCTTAATCACTGGTCTACGCTTCGGAAACGATGATGTAGGTCGATACACTAGTCATATTACCCGCCCATCATGGTTATCCCGGGTTTTTCCTGAGCTGTCAATGGAGAAGTCGAATTTACACGTCGACGACTTGACGAGATTATTGAATAAGAAATATGGTTTTACTCGGATGGATGACGTCGATGTTGTCCGAGTATGCCTTTTAGTACTTTTGCATGCCGGTTTTTTAGGCAGAGAGGCCAGACAACCTATTCCTAATGACCTAATATTATTGGTAGAGAACCTAAATGCATGGAACCTATTTCCGTGGGGTTCTTATCTATGGAAAGCTACCTGGAATAAGTTGTCGTCTGCCTTTGATGACCGCAAAAGTTTGCGTGGCGATGGTTCCAAATACACTTTGTCAGGCTTTATTTGGGCCTTTAAGGTAAGAATTTCTATATAATATTTCCAAAATTATAATTAATTATTTAATAATTACTAATGTTTGTGTATTATATTGTTTGTAGATTTGGATATTTGAGGCTTTTCCCGACATGCATACATATGCATTAAAAACTTCAAATGATATTCCTAGAGCTATTTCCTGGAAGAGGAAACGACAACTGTTGATTTGGGAAGAGTTACTACGGTATACGACAATAAATGATGTAAGTTAACACATATACTACCATATATAAACAAGTTATTACTAGTACACGTTTAACTTTGTTTGAGCTTTTATATTTTTAGGAGGCCAACACTCCATAATGAAGAGATATGGTTTCATTTTCCATCGGCGTATACGTGTTTTGGGCGGGAGGAGTTTTGCTTAATCACTGGTCTACGCTTCAGAAACGATGATGTAGGTCGATACACTAGTCATATTATCCGCTCATCATGGTTATCCCGGGTTTTTCCTGAGCTGTCAATGGAGAAGCCGAATTTACACGTCGACGACTTGACGAGATTATTGAATAAGAAAGATGGTTTCACTCGGATGGATGACGTCGATGTTGTCCGAGTATGCTTTTTAGTACTTTTGCATGCCGGCTTTTTAGGCAGAGAGGCTAGACAACCTATTCCTAAGGACCTAATATTATTGGTAGAAGACCTAAATGCATGGAACCTATTTCTGTGGGGTTCGTATCTATGGAAAGCTACCTGGAATAAGTTGTCACCTACCTTTGATGACCGCAAAAGTTTGCATGTCGATGGTTCCAAATACACTTTGTCAGGCTTTATTTGAGCCTTTAAGGTAAGAATTTCTATATAATGTTTCCAAAATTAAAATTAATTATTTAACAATTACTAATGTTTGTGTATTATATTGTTTGTAGATTTGGATATTTGAGGATTTTCCCGACATGCAGACATATGCATTAAAAACTTCAAATGATATTCCTAGAGCTATTTACTGGAAGAGGAAACGACGACTGTTGATTTGGGAAGAGTTACTACGGTATACGACAATAAATGATGTAAGTTAACACAAATACTACCAAATATAAACAAGTTATTACTAGTACACGTTTAACTTTTTTGAGCTTTTATATTGTTAGGAGGCCAACACTCCATTACAGGCTGACACCCACGGAGGCTGAGCTTGCCACTGATTGGTGGCAAGCTAGTAAGCGTTTTTTTGATGGCACGAATGATGAGAAGCCTCCACTTCGAGAGCCATCACCTCACCCAGAGCCATCACCTGATCGACCACACTATACACCTCTACAACGAGAGCCATCACCTATTCTGTCACATCATCGAGCCTCTTCTCCACCATCACCTCATGATAGGCGACCGAAAAGGATACCACGACATTTATCTCCCTGTTCTCCACCTCCACCGTGTTCTCCACCTCCACAGTGATGAGGTTAGGAGAGTTACGTGAGATGGTAGCATCGTTGCAGAATAAGGTTCATACTCTACGCAACGAGGTAAGTTTAAGATTTTTCATATTTAACTTGATTTACTCATAATTTCACTTAGATTAACCATTTCACTTAGATTGCTTAGTAAATTCATTCGGTTGCTGCCAATACTGCTAAACAGTTCTAAAATAACCCTGTGAAGTTAGTATTTGTCTTTGTTTTGTCTTTTGGTTGAAGTAATGCAATCCATTCAAGTTTCAATTTACAGAAGAAGAATAGTCGCAACACGAAACTTAAAATCGCAACGCGAAATGACTATCGCAACGGATAATCGCAATGCGAAAATGAAAATCGCAATGCGAATTTAGTTTCGCGTTGCGATTTTTATTTCGCATTACGATTATCTTATTGCGATAGTTAAATTCGCGTTGCGATAGTCTTTTCCGTGTTGCAATAGTCATTTTCGCGTTGCGATTTTAAGTTTCGTGTTGCAATTTTAAGTTTCAAAAACTATTCTTCTTCTACAAATTGAAACTTGAATGGATTGCATTACTTCAACCAAAAGACAAAGACAAATACTAACTTCACAGTGTTGTAAATTTAAGTTTCAAGAATAAACTACTACTCTTTATGTTGTCCTTGAACATGCACTAAACCTATATGCTGTCCTTTTAAATGTTTATATAAGTGCTTACTTCTGGAATGTTATCTGATGCATTTTGTGATCTATGATAGAATAATGACTTGGGTGAATACCGTGAAGTTTGAAACATATTTGTCTTTGTTTTCACTGTTTAATATCATGTCTGTTTATTTACTGATTTATGTATTAATTTATTTTTAGCGGCCCGATAAGGTGAATGCTTTACGTCGGATTTTTCTTGCACGACGGGGTTCACGCATCAGACGACGTGCACATGCCATTACGTCTCCGTTCACCCCAATAGTACGAAGACTCCATAAGAAGAAGCCTGACTCACCTGTCATCGTTCAAGAGGCCTCTCCTATCGTTCAAGAGGCCCCTATCATCCCTCAAGAGTCCCCTCCCATCGTTCAAAAGGCCCCTGTCATCGTTGAAGAGGTCCCTCCCACCATTCAAGAGCCCGATTCACACGGCGTAATATATCGAATTATTGAGAAACCCTCTCACATGCCGGACATGATGGATGACTGTTGGCTTTCGTATGAGTTACCGACCAGTACCATTCCGACAGATGAAGTGGAGAGGAGAAAACTACCGGAAACAATTCTGGATAATACCCTTTGGGCTAAGACCGCAGTTGATTTTTATCTACATGAGCGGAGCCAGGGGTGTTACAGTGACATATACAAACTCAACAATGATATACATTTGTTGATTGATCAGTCTTGGTGGGGTGTGTTATTAGGGGTTGAAGACAAAGGCTATTTCGATGGGGGGTAAGTCTTATTTTTTTCTTATATTTCATTTTGATTAATTTTTTTAAATTTATGTAATTCACTAATATATGTCTTTTTTTGTAAAACAACATATTGATGCATGGGTGTCACGTCTTCTAATGATAAGGAAAATGAGGAAAAATTTAAAAAAAAATACGCGATATACAATTATGCCGTCGTCTTTTCACGTAGTTCACTTGAAGAATTAACGACATGAATCATATGTGTTGGCTAATGGACAAACTAAACTTTATCCTGCATGGTGGGAGGTCGATAAGGTTAGTATTTATTTTTTAAATATTTTAAAGGTGTTCATAAATAAGTGCACAATTGAATTATTACTTATGATTGCAGGTGTTCTACTCAGTGGCTTCTCGTCGAGCTTCAGCTCCCATCCCTGAAGATAATAGTTATGATCATGATAAATTACATATCATTGTCTGATTTGAGAGATATTAACGGGATGGAGCTCTCTGGCTATTATTGGATGCGATTAATTATTGGACTTATTCTGGAAACAAGAAGCCAAGAAGTTCAATGTTACAGTTATCAGAGACGAGACCGCGCCACAACAAAACGTAGGAAGCCAGAGGGGATTGTGGTCCTCTCGTATGCATGTGCTTGGAGCGTTTGACGAACAGGAAGTACACAGTTTCTACCTCCCACGATAGAGATAGAGGTGCAGTAGGCTTGTGGTTTCGGCATTTTATGGCTAGAGCGATATATGCGAGCTGCCTACCTGAATCCGCGTTATGAAAGTGTCCATAGACAATTTGTAAGTCAAATGCAAGTGTTGTTAAGTACCTAGAATTCAATAATAATTTGTTGTTTGTTGGTTTTAGATGTGTAGAAAGTGTTGTTTGAGCAAATGTTTGGTTTCTGCAGGTTAATCCTAAAGTGAGCTGTGTGAAATTGATGTATGGGTGCATAAACAACTGTCTGGGTACACTTTTTTTGATGTTTAATTGATTCTTAAAAGTCTGATGTTTTAATTGATGAGGAAAATAAGAATTATTAGAATTTTGCTTGTTTAATTGATTTGTAAAAGTTGATTTATTTAATTGATTGTAAATAATTCTTATTTGTGCTTTTAATTGATTGAAAAGTAAAGTTGATTTGTTGATTTCAATATGCATCATATTGAAGGCAAAAAACTTGTTGAAGGTACACTTTCGCAACGCTAAACTCAAAATCGCAATCGAAAGTCAAAATAGCAATGCGAAAGCCAAAATCATAACGCGAAAGTCAATTCGCGTTGCGATAGTCTAATACGATTTGCGATTTTCTCGTTGCGATAGTCAAACCCGATAATCAATTCACGTTGCGATAGTCAAATTGCGTTGCGATAGTCAAATTCGCGTTGCGATAGTCAATTCGCGTTGCGATTTTTGCGTTGCGATAGTAAAATTCACGTTGCAATAGTCAAATTCATGTTGTGATTTTTGCGTTGCGATAGTCAAATTCGCGTTGTGATAGTCAAATGAATGTGTAATAAGTGATAACAGCTGAACAGATCATAGCAATGTTCAAACTCAAGTTAATAATACATGCCTAACTGAAAATGTTAAAAGTTTACACATAAAATACAAATAATAGTCAAATTCGCGTTGCGATATTCAAATGAATGTGTAATAAGTGATAACAACTGAACAGATCATAACAATGTTCAAACTCAAGTTATTAATACATGCCTAACTGAAAATGTTAAAAGTTTACACATAAAATACACATAATACAATGTTTGCATTTAAAAATCACCTAACTCAATAGTCCCAAAAGGTGAAGCCGATTTTGATTTTGATTGCCTTTTTCTTGACACCATATGAGCTTTGGATTTTGATGAGGATCCATATTTTGGTAGAGGAAAAGATGATTGTGATGGCACTGGTGATCCACATGTCAACCTTGTATGACCACTTTCCTTGCACCGACTACATGTCGATCTCTTCTTCTCTTCACCCTTAGACGGTATACGATCGTGACTTTTTGGTCGGCCAAGTAGCCTTCTATCCATGGCTGGTGGCAAAACTGTTTGTAAGTCATCTGGTATGTCCCACTCAGAAGGATGTGGAATAGGGTAGATAATCTCGGCATAAGTCTGTCGATATACTTCTGTAGTGTAGCAATCCATAGCATATGCGCTTGAATCATCTTGGTTTAGATGAATAGTAACTTTTATAACATGGACACACGGATAACCAGAAGTTTGCCATTTTATACAACTACACGTCTTTGCATTTAGATCGATAAGCCCATTTAAGTTATTATCAAGTACTTCAAACAAAGTGTTTGACATGGTTAACTCTCCATGAGTTGACTTCACAACACGTTTCATTATCTTTTTTTCAGTCCATGGTGTAACATGATGTTCAATGTTCATGTAATTTAAATAAATAATACTTAGTAAAATATATGATAAGTTACGAATTTAAAGAAATAATACATGCATGGTTTCTTTTCTTGTAGTACCACTGTTGAATAGAGGCTCGAAAAAACTCTATTAACATAGTAATGGGTAATTTTCGGGAATGACGACTTAGAGCGTTGATTGATTCTGCACTATTAGAAGTCATGAAACCATATCTTGCTCCAAGTTGATGTACTCTTGACCATCTTTCAAACCTGACATCTTCTAATGTTTGAGCACATTGAGGCAAAACACGTTTTAAACAATTTATATGCTTATTAAATCCACTTCCCGATATGCTTTTACAGTCTTCCAGTATGTCCATTTGTGATTTTTATACCAGCAGACCCTGATTTTAGATTTCTATACAATGAACACCACAAAGTCCATGAAAAACATCTGGGAAACACCTTCTAACAGCGTTGTCAATTGAGTTTGCCCTATCGGATATGATTGTCAGATTGCTAATAGGACCTATGCAATCCCTAAGATGCCCCATAAACCATGTCCATGAATCAGAGGTTTCAGATTTGCCAACCTCGTAAGCTATTGGCAGTATCCCATTGTTAGCACCATGGCTGCTGCTAATAAGTTTAATCCAAGGTATCGACCTTTTAAATGTGCTCCGTCACTATAACTGGGCGCATGCAAGTAATAAACGAACGAATCTACAAAATCATATACATAAGAAATATAATCATTTAAATGTGAAATCCATGTAACTAAAAAAATGAGTCAACAAAATTATATTATTACTAACCGCAGCACCAATGGTGATAAACAGCAGCTCAAAGCGTCCATCTCTATCTGTTTTGATATGAGTTACGACCCATGATTTTTCAGCTTTAAATTATGACAATAAGCCGACAGTTGGGCAAACGATGCTTCTGGCGACGCCCCCTCAACATTCCAATGCATAACATTTGGCTCTCCAAGCTTGAGAATATGAGATACTAATCTTGAACCGAGCATTCATGTCAGTCATAATTTCATGTCTCCGATATACCCTACCATTCAAAAACATTAACTCAGCCAGAAAACCACCCAACACCTTTTTGTTTGCCTGTCTATGGTGAGGAAAAACTTGGGTTCTTGAACATGTATGTTTATCAATAAAAGTCCTAACTTGAAACATTTCGCAATCTTTTATCCTCTTTGCAATCATACGCCACGTACAGTTTTTGTCAATCATACACCTTGTTTCGAAACGATCTTTGCTTGATTTGTTAACTACTTAACTTTTAGTTGATAGCCATCTTCCACACATTTCGTATACAAAGCTATCTTCAAGTATTCCTTTGTATAAAAACAATCATCTTTCTTGATACGAATAATTTTTTTGTAACAATCAACTGCTATCTTTACCAACTCTTCTTCCGGTATCTGAAGTAATTCTGGCATATTCCAGTTATACTCCCGTGGCATTTCTTCGGACTTTTCTTCGAGTATTTCTTCTTCTTATTTTTCTTCTTCAGGGTTATATGAATTACAGAATGGATGTTCAACATGTTCATTCATAGTCGTAACTTCCTCCTCATTATCATCAAAAGCATCTTCCTCGCCAACGGCTGTTTCATCATCAAAATTTGGGTATTGACCAATAACAAAATCATTACACGCATGGTCTGTTTCTTCTTCTGAAACATCATCAAAATTCGAGTATTGACCAAGATCAAAGTCTGGGTATTGACCAAGATCAAATTTCGAATACTAACTAGTACTCACAATTTTTTCTGTTGGCTCATCATCGTCTAACTGGTCAATACAAAAACTGGAATTTGGTGCTGAAAGTTGATTAAGATTTGGATTAGGGAAAGGTTGTGGGTTTTGAGATTGTGTTTGGTATTGGAAATCTGGTGAACCAAAATTTGCTTGGTGATGAAATTGTGGTGGAACCATTATATTTTGAGCACCATAAACTGGAGTTGAAAAACTTAGTTGATTACTACCCGCTACTGACCCAACTTCACTACTTCTAGGTTCAACAACATACAATGTAACATCATCTTGCGAAACACTAATGTAAGCAATGAATCGTTCAACATCTTCATTGTTGGTTAACAAATAAACTTTACATTTTCTCTGATAAGATATCCTAAATCCACTTAAGGGCTCTAAATTCAATTTATTTGCAACACGTAACATTAGAGTTTTATAAGTTAACTTTTTTAATGACAATTTTAGTTGAAGATTCATGGGTAAAGGCATATATTGTAAAACACCATGAACATTCTCCCATGACCCTCCAAAACACAAATCTATCCAAACACGATCAACATTAGATGATTTTATTATTGTAAATTAATTTACTAAACAAACGAGCTGCGAAACTAAAACCTGTTGCCGGATGGGGAAAGATGTTGTTAGATATAGGAACGGATGTCGCCAGAGAGAGTGATAGATGGAGATGGAATGAGTTGCGACTTAGGGATTTAGGTTATGAGTTGTTGCTGCTGCTTAGTTATATATCCAAAATATTTGTGTTGCAAAACTAAAACCTGTTGCAAATTTGAAATTCAGCGTTGCAACAGTCAGAATCGCGTTGCGATAGTCAGAATCGCGTTACGATTTACATATTCGCATTGCGATTTTCTGAAATCGCAACGCGAATTTGGAAAATCGCAATGCGATAGTCAAAATCGCGTTGCGAATCTGGAAACTGATTTGCGATACTGGAGATCGCGTTGCGATTTAGAGATCGCATTGCGATTTTGTTGGTCATTTTGGCAAATCGAAAAAAAGTTGGTCAAAATCGTATATTATAAGGAATTTTCGGTCACTGAGGTTATTTTCTCATGTATAAATCATTCTTTATTGGTTAATGTAGATACTCGATTTGTCCGGGCTTATGTCGGAGAGACACGAAGCAGACCAGTTGAAGGCCCAACTTAAGCCCAGTGATCCAGCATAACAATTTCCAGCCCATGTGAATAATTCCTGGAAAACAAAAAAAAATGGTTATCGGGAGTTAACAAAAAGGGGGGGGCTTCAGTTTTCATAGGATGGAGGGGGATTTAAAATGGAGGGTGGGCAGTTCTAAAGAAAAATGATGGGGACATAGAAAAAGGAGAGTACAGAGTAAAAACGGGAGAAAACACACATAACAAAAAAGAAAAAGAAGATTTTGTTTGTAAATTTTTTCTGGTTTATCATTTTGGAAGCAATAAAAGGAAACAATTTTTTTCCAATTTCACGATTCCATTCGAAGGACAGCATTAATCATTCACAAAAGGGCAATAATATTTTCAACAACCAGAAACAGATATCATTAACAAGGAGGTATTTTATCTTATTTTATTTACTTTCTAGCAACTATTTGTGTGTGTTTTACATTTGTTTTGAAAGAAAATAAGAGTTAGAAGCTTATCGATTTGAGTCACCAGGATTAATACTGAAGCATTGAGAATTATTCGGAAAGCCTTGCATATAGATTATTTGAATTAGTTCCTATCTTTCGGAATTTTAAAATGAAAAATAGAGGTAAATTAGAAGGTTTAGTGTTTACCTTTCAGAGCCAATTGGTGAGTTCTTTGAGCATATCCATCATTCGTAAGAGTAGAGGTTAGGTCTTGAGAAATTAAAAAAAAATAGAATAGCGATCCAGAGAGAGACTTGAGAAAAATAGAACGACGATAATGGCAGCTTTGGGCAAGCATCTCGGCTGAAGGTGGGTGGCCATGGATTTTGGCCCCTGTTTCCATCGAGAAGAAAAGGAAAGAGTTGAAATGGAGAGTGGAGAGTGAAGTTGAGCGGCAGGGGGGTTTTCCTGCGTGAAGTAGATTAGGATTAGTTTAATATTAGGTTTAGTTTATATATATCTTAGTAATTTTGGGTTAATTATTTCTTGGTCACCAAATACAAAGATAAAATTAGGTTTTAGTCTTCTTATTTTAGCGTGTTTGCATTTCAGTCACTTGTAAAATCTATATTCGAATTTTACCTTTTTATTTGTCCTAAAGTCATTATTTTCCAGTTTTTTTTGTGTTATTCTTTTGGATAAATTCTTTTTGGTACCCTTACAAGTTAAGCTCATTTTTATTTTAATCCTTGTTCTAATTATTGATATATATGTTTAATTTCCACTTCATTGAATTTTAGTCTGGATTAGTAATTTCTTTAATTGTTGTGTTTAAACATTTGAATTATAGATTTTTGCATGTTTCTTTTTAATCCCATGTATATTTAGGATTTATTCTGATTTCAGTCCTTTGTAAAAATGAGGTTTTTTATTTTTATTTTTTTATTATTATTTTAGTTTAAAAATCTTGTATGGTATAATGTGTTCATTTCCACACCATTTATTATCTTGTTTGTTATTATGGTGTTAATGTTTCTATTCAATATTATGTAGTCTATATTTTAATAAGTACAATTTTTTTTCGTAGTTTGATATGCTTGGTTTTTATTTTTGTATTTAAGTCACACTTATACATTATATGTTAATATGCATAGTTTATAATTTTTAATTAAATTATATGTATTTAATTTTTTGTATGTCACGTATGATATTTTAATTTTGTTTAATTGATTTGGCATGACATCCATTTTCCACAATTTGTATGATATCCTCAAGTGCATAACTCGACATATTACATAATTGGATTAAGTGTAATACACTTTTAATTTAAAATTGTTTTAAGTGGGTTGTCATAACGCATTTGAGGTCCGCTCTTAATGATTTTAAAATAAAGTGTATCCCATTAGTGACGCCTAAAAATTGATCCATCACTTTAAAATTTGGGAATAGTAGAAAAAGAAATGTTCGGCTATTTAAATTTATCGAGAAAAGTTGTTATAGCTTTTAAGATCTGGTCTCGATATTTGTAAATAATCGAACATTCTTTATCTTTCTAAAACGACTTGGTAATTTTAATTTAATTTATTTGGGTGCTTTTGAATATTATTAAATTCACATGTTTGTTTTATGGGATCAAAAATCAAATTAAGTTCTAATTTGTAAAGTTCATTGCAAAGACTTTAATTAATCGACGAGGTACCGATTTAGGGCGATGTGGGGGTGTTAATCCTTCCCAACACATAACTGACTCCCGAACTCATTTTTGGTAACGCAGACCTCAATTTGTTGTTTTAATTAAAATTAATTTTTATTTAAAATGACAAAACATTTTTGAGTGCCTAATCACATCCTAATCAAAGATTGGTGGCGACTCATCGAACCATACGTTTTTATTCATAAAGGAAATCCAAAATTTTTCGAAACGAGAGATCTTTTAAATCGTATTTGTTTTTAATTTAAAAATCATTTTAAAGAGGATAATTAAGAATTAATGTGGTTTCTAAATCTCACCTTTTAAGGAAAATCGTTTCAACAGCTTGGCGACTCTGCTGGGGAATTTTTTTGGAGAGTCAGGCTAATAGTCGATTAATTAATTGTCTTTGCAATTGAAAATTATAAGTTCTTTTTAATTTGGTTTTTGATCCCTTGTTTGGTTTTTAATAAGTTTTGTTTGTATTTTGATTTTTTTAATTTAATTCGATTAACTAATAAATAGTTGTACTGATTTATTTGCTAATGGTTTTGGAATAATTGTATGTTTTGGGAATTGGTTATGAGTTTTTTTATTGTGTGTTTCTTTTCGCTTTTCCTCACACACTACACAGCTGCATTTTCATGACATGAGCTAAAACCCTGCTCTGTCCAAATTACGTAGGAGTAAAGACTATGCCTCGTGTGGTTTTCACCTCCGCATGGGACAGTGGATCACTCCTGGAGCTCACGCCTTATGGTCCTCGTGATGGTATTCACCTCCGTATGGACATAAGGAGGTGTGTTCCCTTGAAATTGAACTCGATCCCCTAAAGTATGTGATGGGCCAGGATTAAGGGTTCGACAGCCCAAGGGGGAACCGACAAGGACAATTCGAGAACCTATTACTTTAGAACCGAACCCAGCATATAGTGAACATAGAGCCTGAACTTAGATTGAGCCAACCCCGAACCTTAAAATCCCGTGATAAGGGTACAAAAGGAAAAGCTTTTTTTTGAGTAATTTATTTTCGTTTTTCGAATAAATACATGCGAACTAGATATCATGAAGTTAGATTTATTTTTCGAACAAGCATGAAATTAGATATCATGCGGTTAGGATTTCTTTTTGTGAATAACAAAGTATGGGGGTAAATATCATGTTGGGTAAGATCTACTAAAGCATGATTGGGTAGCCAACATATGAGGGTAGGTTTTATTTAATGATTATGATACTTATTATTTTGTTGTTGACATTATGTGCACTAACCCATTTTTGTTCTATGTCTATTTTATTTTGATTTGATTGCATTTGCATCGTCATGTCATCACAAGGTGTTAATTCGCAAGTGATTGACTAATAAGAAGGTTGGTCATAATGAGACAAGATATTCTTAACCATGTAGTCAAAATCAGGAGATTCAAATATGTTCAAATGATCCATGAAGGACATCATGAATGAAGAAATCTGAAGCTGATTGAAGACTTCCTTTAAAGGAGTGAAGGCCAAGATATTCCCTCAGAAGATAGATACAGTTATACCAAGGACAAGAAGACCCTTCACAAAGACATGAAGATCACTTTGTATTGAAAGTAAAATGGAGACCTCAAGATTCAATTTAAGGACATCTGGCGTCATTAAAGGTGATAAAGTACGCCGACAACTTTGGGTGCAATATTAGATTCCATGAAGAGTACGGCTCAAGGAAATGAAGAATCACATTTATACTTTGACTACATGGTGTACTGAATTCTTGTTGTCTAAATGAAGGTTGTTCTATGGTGGTCACTTTTGGAATTAACACCTTGTGCATTTGCATTTGCATTTGCATTTGCATTTGCATTCGCATTTGCATTCTTATTCGCATTAATTTATTTATTTTGCTATTGTTGCTTTTTGTCATTTTGTTATCTCATTTGTACTAACTTGTTTCTATGTTGTTTTTTCTCTTTGTCTGCATTGCATGATCATGACATATTCAAAAGGTGTTGATTTGTGAGTGGTCATCATAGTAAAAGGTTTTCATGACGGACAAGGGGTTTCCTGATCAAACAGACTATAACACAGTCAAGAAATGACATCCTGAGAAAGCTTCGAAATAAAGGAGAGTTGCGCGCATAAAGATCATATGTCTGACGAAGAGCACAAAGAGATAAGAGAGATAAAAGAGCAAATGCCCAAGATGATGGATAATAGATGTTTTGTCCAAAGGAAGAGAGACTTCTACAAAAGAAAAGAAAGAACTCAATGAAAACAATCTCGAGGTATCATATACGCAAGGGACTACTTTAGAACCTGTTGATTCTAGTCAGTATGAGAAATCACGCACAATCATTGTTCGTATCAACAAGTTGTTTGGAAATGCCAAGGAAATAGTGGCAACTAGAGAAGTTTAGAAGGATGAAAAGAAGACATGCAGTCAGAACTCGTTGGGTTTGATAGTCTACTCCCAACAACAGGTGAAATAAAACCGGAAACTCTAGTTCAACCCAAGTTGAGAGGTGGCTCTCGTTGTGATTACATCCCAATATTATATAAGGAGTTGTATGATGAACTGTTAGAAGTGGCACCACATTATGTGAAACCTTTGCGACCTCCATATCCAAGTTGGTATGACTGCAACGTTCGTTATGAAAATCATGATGGAATTCAAGTACATTCTATTGAGAATTGTTCTACCTTCAAACGTCGAGTCCAACTTCTTCTAGATCATGAAGTATTGGAGTTTGAATTGAAAGGACAACCCAGTTTGAAAACGGATTATCCTGTTGAGTTTGAACCAAAAGTGACCAAAGGTAAGTGTATCAGTGAGGACATCCAGGAAGAAAATTGTTTGTCAAAATACGAAACTCTGATTCGCCATTTAAGGAGTGAAAATGATAAATTGAGTAGAGAGATGGAAGCCATGTATGATAGTTTTCAAAGGATCAGTCAAGCTTTTAAATTTACTGGTATAGGAAATGTCCTAGAGGAGTAGATAATAGGGGTCACTAAACTTAAAAATAACGTTAAACAATTAAGAAAGAATTGCAAGATGCACAAAGGTCGAGCCGAGAAGTTTTCTCATGATTTAAAAGTTGCAGAAAAAAGACGCAATATAGTTATTGATAATTTGGGAAGATATTAGGCCGAAAATAAGATGTTAAATAGGTCCATTGGCAATATGGAAATCTCATATCAGTGCCACAAGCGGGAGACTGACGCTGAGCTAGAAGCCATTAGAGCCAAGAATGAGAAGTTGATGAAGATTGTGGATGATTGTAGTGATCTTATACAAGAGCTTCATAACCACCGTGACTTTCTTACAAGGAAGATTCAACAGCAGTGTTTACAGCTCCGAGAATCGGCACTCAAGTTAGAGAAAAGAGACAATGTCATAAAAGAAGCTATGACCCAAGCAAGTAATGTGGGTCAGAAAAGGGTTGATTTAGCTGGCTTTGCAAGAGAATTGAAGCAGATTGACAACTCGACCCCCGAGTATGAGTAGAAATTAAATTGGCTATTGAAGGAGATAAAAAAGTTCGGAGTGGAAGCTGTCATTATATGTAAAGTTTGTTTGATGTACCGAGACCTTTGTGTTCAATGAAAGTTGTTTTAAGGTGGTCACTCTGGAATGACACCTTTTGTATTTGCATTTGGCATTTGCATTTGCATTGCATGTATTTATTTAAGCACTTTACATGCATTAATTATAAAAACACAGAAATAACTAATGGAAGGTTATGTGACAGTAATAACAAGATCATTCATTCATTCTACTTCCTCATCGTCATGAATAAGCAAATGGAAACAATGGAGCAATCTCATAAGGGGTCACAAGATCAGTTGCAAGAGCAGTTAGTCAGGTCACAACAAGATACGAGGAATCAAGCATTGGGTTCTTTGCAAGGCGTATCGAATCAAATGATCCAGGTACTGGTACCACAGGCTGCTGGTAAAGAGAAAATGGAGGATAAAGGAAATCAATCTCATCAGACTGGTACATCAAGAGTGATAATTTGCCTTGCAGCATCTAACTCAAACCTAGGGATGAGTCTCGTCAATTTTGAGCAATTTGAAGACAAATTCAGGTGGTTGAATGAAGCCATTAAAGATATGAAGGTTGTTAATGCCCCTCACAAGGAGTTAGAAGCTAAAGAACTCAGTTTGGTCCCTGATTTGGTCACCCCACATCGATTTAGGGTGCCTAATTTTAAAAAATATGATGGCACTAGTTATCCCCTAATTCATCTAAAGATGTTTTGTAGAAAGATTGAAGGGTACCTAAATAATGACAATCTGTTAATTCATTACTTCCACAATAGTCTTGCTGGGCCAGCTATAGTATGGTATAACCATTTGAACAAAGAACAGATCAAGACATGAGTCAACCTAGCTGATGCTTTTCTAGGACAATATCAATATGTTAAAGTCTTAGCCCCAAAACATCATGACCTTCAAAGGATAAGAATGAAAGCTACTGAGAGCTTTAAAGAATATGCTCTAAGATAGAGAGGAGTGGCAGCACAAGTTCAACCTCATTTGTTAGAAGAAGAAATATCATATATGTTTCATGATTCTCTTCCAGCTCATTTCTTTGAGTTAATGCTGGGAAAGTCGACGAATAACTTCAAGGATCTTATGACAGCTAGGGAGATAATTGAGGATGCAATCAATAAAGGAAACTTGAAAGACACTTCTAAAAACCCAACCGATCAAAAGGAACAAGCTGATGAGGTGAATGAATGTTACATCCAGAGCTTTCACAACCGCAAACGAAAAGGGGCAGCGGATTACTCGAGACGTCCAAAAAAAGTCCCAAGATCAAAAAATGCTTTGAAAGTGTTCCAAACTCCTATCTCAGATCTGTATTCCCATTTGATTGAAGGTCAATACCTCACACCGATGCCAGTGAAAGTGCAACCTGACCCTTCTGCTCACAGCTATGATCAAGATAGTGTCTGTGATTTCCACTTGGGGGCATTAGGATATTCTACGGGAAATTGTAGGCCACTTTTAAAGGAGATAGAGATGCTTGTGGCAAATGGGACATTGACAGAGGAATTGGTGGAACAGTGGATGACGAGCTTGAGTGGGGCATCAAAGCATATAATGTAGCATTCGTTTGAGTTAAGTACCATGACATTAGATGGGTAATGGGGCATCCTAATTAGGAAGAGATCATTTCATTCATCATGGAGCTTTATTTCATTTGCAACATCTTGTTTGAACATGTTTTTTTTACTTTCTCATCAGTTTTTTGTAATGATGTTTAAATAAATTCATGTTACTTTGAGGAGGTGAGCATTGAATCGAATTTGCAACTTGAAATTCTTTGAATATTAAATGAATTAAAAACTCTTTAAATGATTAGAGATATAAATCTTTGACAAGATGACAAGGTTGAAACCTGATAAAACAAGGACATTGACCTTATCCCCAGAAGATACAATCAACACTATACTTTTTTCTTGCAAGGACCGATATAGCCTTCTCCTATTATAAGGGAATGAACAAGAGGCTTGATATTCAGGTATGTATAGGAACGAACAACATGGGACATCTTTTGTGTATGATGTTACAAAACCGACTAGATTTCACTTCTGTTGATGATGTTCAATGATGATTATGATCTTTACGGATGGAATAGTCGAGTAGATGAGTCTAGTTTAGGTTAGTTGCTTGGGAATTGAATTCTAACGATGAGATTTTCTGACATTCAACAACATCGAGACTATGACAGGTTCTTCTTGACAAACTTAAGAAATTGGATCGTATACCTAGATTATAATTATATGTATACAATAAAGCCTGAGCTGTCCCTCTAGAGCAATTGATTAAACCCCGGCTCTATGGACAGAATTCAGCTAGCCTAATAAAGGTGATGATATATATATATAATAAAGCTGAGCTATTCTGCTAAAGCAATTGGTTATAGTGGAAACTCGAAAGCCCTGGCTTTATGAATATATTATATTCAAACCATGACCTTGATCGGGTACTTGGCAATTTGGTGTATGCTCCACTGTGATTGTCAAGTCAAAGACTTTGTGATGAGATGAACCCTTCAGCTAGCCTGATAGAGGCAAATTACAATAAAGTTGATTTCAGCTAGCCAGACAATGACAAATTAAATCAATTTTATAAATAAAGAGTTTCGGTAAAGATGGACTAAGAGAGTCAAGTAACACCTATTATAGTCAATTTCACACGAGCACTCGAAATTCATTTTTAGATCGATATTTCTGCACTGCCTTGGTTAGAGGATTCTACGAAGCTGGAACAAATGGAAGATTTCAGAGAATTGAAATAGAAGTGTTCTAGAAAGTCTAATAATCGATTATGCTAGTTGCATTATTTTGTCCGCATCTGTTTAAAATACCAAGCCAAAAAAGAGGTGCATGTTAAAATGTTCACGAAGACTGAGAAAGAAGTGAAATTTTGGTGGTCGAAACCTTAAAAAAAAGGGGAAGGAAGCCAACCTGAAGCCAACTCATCAATTTCGGCACTTGTCAAAGAGTTATAACTCTGAAAACATTAAAAAGAGCTATTGATTCTTTTTGATATTCTTTGAACTCATGTTTATGATTGATTTGATTGTGAGCTTGAATTAGGGGGCAATTTTTTTTATAAAATTCTTTCATTCTTTGATTCCTAAAATAAGAGAAAGAGGAAAACATTTTCAAACAGGACAGTCTCAAATGTCAAAGGTCCTTGAAGCTGGAAAGATTCATTCTGCTTCTGTTGTAGAAAAATAAATGATGCCAGAATAATGAAGCATTCCACAGTATTGAAAGCAAGTGGTATGAGAGATTAGAAGAACTAAAGAATAAAACTTGTGACATTTATTTGTGACGTTGTAAATAACCCATCAAGAGGAAGATGATCTTATTATTCAGAAGGGTAACATATTACAGCTTGTATAAAATGCAAGACATTTTGTTAGAAAAATTGGTCACTTCTTAAGTGTTTGTGACAGTGTGAAGAGGTGCCCTCAACTACTTGACAACACTACTGTGTAGTGACACCAGAATGAGAACATTCAAGTTAGGATATGTTGGGCACGAAGAAATCCATGAGTACCCACTTAGGGGCATGACCAGAAACCCATATCATGTTGGGGTGATAAGATTCAACCAAGAAGATATTGAGAATGAGTCTCACAACTTGAAGTGTTAGGGGCAAACCTTGAATTTGAGCAGAGCTTACCTTGTAAGGAAAACCAACCGAGCATCAATCAATGGTAGAGTCCTATAAGAACAACTCTGAAAGCATAATTGAGTCAATGGGGCAAAACCGTGGTATTTATGATCATAGAAAGAAGTTGAGAGAGAACAATTTCTCTGAAATGAAGATAGAAAACGAAGATAACAAGAAGATAGAAGAAGATCAGAAGGCTCTTCAAAAATGCAAGTTGGAAATTATGAGTTGTTATACGGATATCTAAAGCAAACCCGAGAAATGAATGATCAAGTAGAAGAAGACTAAGTTCGCCACTTTGAAGTCAAATAAAGATGGAATCGACATTTATGCATTCATGAGAACATCATTTGCATAAAAGAAAATGCATTACATTGATAAATTTAATTGCATTCATGTTTCATGCATAAACACATGATTTTGACAGATCTTCCAACGAAAAGAGAAGATGCAGTATGTTAAAATCCCGACAATTGAAAGGTAGAAGTTAAACATCAAATACATGGAGTCATGTTTAGTGAGGTAGAACCTGAAGAACACAGGGGTCAATCCATAGAGGAAGCATTGCTTTGAAGCGAGGCTCAACCATTAAGTCATTTTATGAAGTGAAATGAGAAGGATTTCTCATTAAAATATGAAATTTGAGATTTTGAAAAATAAGAAAGATTTCTTACCCAGTAAACAATTTAAGTCATCCATCAGTAAGTCCTTCGAGCATGATGATTAAAAATCCTTCGGGTCATCTATAAGCCTTTAAAGCAAGATGATAAGTCGTTCAGGCCATCCATAAGACCTTCGGGTAGGATGTTTTCACATGAGTTTGAAAATTATGAAAGTGATGTTTTAAAAAAATAAAACCTTTGAAAACTAAAAAGGAGTTTTTCTAAAATTTTGCACTTAGTAAGTCCTTCGGGCCATCAATAAGTCTTTCGAGCATGATGCTTAAATCCTTAGGGCCATCAGTAAGTCTTTCGAGCATGATGATTAAATCCTTAGGGTAATTTGTAAGCCTTCACGAAAGAGTAGTGAAGCAAACCCATCAGTAAGTGCCATCAGTAAGTCTTTCGAGCATGATGATGAAGTCCTTCGGGCCATCAATAAGTCTTTCAAGCATGATGATTAAATCCTTCGAGAAATTTGTAAGCCTTTATGGAAGAGTAGTGAAGTAAACCCATCAGTAAGTCTTTCGAACATGATGATGAAGTCCTTCGGGTCATCAGTAAGTCTTTCGAGCAAGATGATTAAATCCTTCGGGTAATTTGTAAGCCTTCACCGAAGACTAGTGAAGCAAATCCATCAGTAAGTCTTTCGAGCATGATGATGAAATCTTTTGGGTCATTTGTAAGTCTTTCGAGCAAGATGATAAGTCCTTCGGGCCATTTTAAGCCTTCTCGGAAGAGTGTTAGAGCAAACATCAGATCACCAGATGGGGAGGAAATTGAAGGTTCTCGAGTACAAAGAAGCGGATCAATTGATTAAAAAGAAATGCACACGAGGAGTCATTAACCAATTCAAGGTCCCAGGAAGAGATAGGTTCAGATGGCAGTCGAGTCCAAGAAGATTCTTATATCTAGTTGTTGCGAGACAAGCTCCCACAAGAGAAATGGATTCTCAAAGATTCTCTTAAATTCTAATTTTTTCGAGTATAATGTTTTTCAAATCTTCAAGCATACATTAATGAGTTGCAACGTTTGATTTTCTGGTTTAACATTCGAAGTTGAGCCTTCATGGAAGAATAGTGAAGCAGAATCACACCAGAAGATTGTTCGAGTTCTACTCCCTGAAGCAAGAGGGAGTGAACCCGTAGGCAGAAGATTGTTCGAGTTCTACTCCCTGAAGCAAGAGGGAATGAACCCGTGGGCAGAAGAATGATCGAGTTCTACTCCCTGAAGCAAGAGGGAATGAACCTGAAGCAAGAGGGAGTGAACCCGTAAGCAGAAGATTATTCGAGTTCTACTCCCTGAAGCAATAGGGAGAGAACCCATTTTTAGAAGATTATTCGACTTCTTTAATCTCTTAACAAGAGGGAGCGGACCCGTCATTTAAAGATTTTTCAAGTTTCATTTATCCCGAAGTAACAATGGAGTGCTTTAATCTTTTAAAGTTCTCAAGACCGGACAAACTCGATTATCTTTTAATCTTTGCTCTATTCTCGTTATACGACAATGAGCAAAGAGGGGCAGCTATAGATACTCGATTTGTCCGGGGTTATGTCGGAGCATAACTGAAGCAGACCAATTGAAGGCCCAACTCAAGCCCAGTGATCCTGTAGAACAATTTCCATCCCATGTGAATACTTCCTGGAAAACCAAAAAAAATGGTTATCAGGAGTTAACAAAAAGGGGGGGTTTTAGTTTTCATAGGATTGAGGGGGATTTAAAATTGGAGGGTGGGCAGTTCTAAAGAAAAAGGACAGGGACATAGAGAAAATGAGAGTACAGAGTAAAAAATGGAGAAAACACACAGAACAAAAAAGAAAAAGAAGATTTTGTTTGTAAAGTTTTTCTGGTTTATCATTTTGGAAGCAATAAAAGGAAACAATTTTTTTTTTCCGATTTCACGGTTCCATTCGAAGGAAAGCATTAATCATTCACAAAAGGGAAATAATATTTTCAACAACCAGAAACGGATAGCATTAACAAGGAGGTATTTTATCTTATTTTATTTACTTTCTAGCAACTATTTGTGTGTGTTTTGTATTTGTTTTGAAAGAAAATAAGAGTTAAAAGCTTATCGATTTGAGTCACCGAGATTAATACTGAAGCATTGAGAATTATTCGGAAAGCCTTGAATGTAGATTATTTGAATTAGTTCCCATCTTTCAGAATTTTAAAATGAAAAATATAGGTAAATTAGAAGGTTTAGTGTTACCTTTCGGAGCCGAGTTCTTTGAGCATATCCATCATTCGTAAGAGTAGAGGTTAGGTCTTGAGAAATTAAAAAAAATAGAATAGTGATCCAGAGAGAGACTGGAGAAAAATAGAACGGCGATAATGACAGCTTTGGGCAAGCATCTCGCTGAAGGTGGTGGCCATGGATTTTGGCCCCTGTTTCCATCGAGAAGAAAAGGAAAGAGTTAAAATTGAGAGTGGAGAGTGAAGTTGAGCGCAGGGGGTTTTCCTGCGTGAAGTAGATTAGGATTAGTTTAATATATATCTTAGTAATTTTGGGTTAATTATTTCTTAGTCACCAAATACAAAGATAAAATTAGGTTTTAGTCTTCTTATTTTAGTGTTTGCATTTCAGTCACTTGTAAAATCTATATTCGAATTTTACCTTTTTATTTGTCCTAAAGTCATTATTTTTCAGTTTTTTTTGTGTTATTCTTTTGGATAAATTCTTTTTGGTACCCTTACAAGTTAAGCTCATTTTTATTTTAATCCTTGTTCTAATTATTGATATATATGTTTAATTTCCACTTCATTGAATTTTAGTCTGGATTAGTAATTTCTTTAATTGTTGTTGTTTAAACATTTGAATTATAGATTTTTGCATGTTTCTTTTTAATCCCATGTATATTTAGGATTTATTCTGATTTCAGTCCTTTGTAAAATGAGGTTTTTTATTTTTATTTTTATTATTATTTTAGTTTAAAAATCTTGTATGGTATAATGTGTTCATTTCCACACCATTTATTATCTTGTTTGTTATTATGGTGTTAAAGTTTCTATTCAATATTATGTAGTCTATATTTTAATAATTACAATATTTTTCGTAGTTTGATATGCTTGGTTTTTAATTTTGTATTTAAGTCACACTTATACATTATATGTTAATATGCATAGTTTATAATTTTTAATTAAATTATATGTATATAATTTTTTTGTATGTCACGTTGTATGATATTTTTAATTTTGTTTAATTGATTTTGGCATGACATCCTTTTTCCACAATTTGTATGATATCTTCATATGCATAACTCGACATATTACATAATTAGATTAAGGGTAATACACTTTTAATTTAAAATTGTTTTAAGTGGTTGTAATAACATATTTGAGGTCCGCTTTTAATGATTTTAAAAAAAAAAAGTGTATCCCATTAGTGACGCCTAAAAATTGATCCATCACTTTAAAATTTGGGAATGGAAGAAAAAGAAATGCTCGGCTATTTAAATTTATCGAGAAAAGGTTGTTATAGCTTTTAAGATCTAGTCTCGATATTTGTAAATAATCGAACATTCTTTATTTTTCTAAAACGACTTGGTAATTTTAATTTAATTTATTTGGGTGCTTTTGAATATTATTAAATTCACATCTTAGTTTTATGGGATCAAAAATCAAATTAAGTTCGAATTTGTAAAGTTCATTGCAAAGAATTTAATTAATCGACGAGGTACTGATTTAGGGCGCTGTGAGAGTGTTAATCATTCCCCACACTTAACCGACTTCCGAACTCATTTTTGGTAACGCATACCTATATTTGTTGTTTTAATTAAAATTAATTTTTATTTAAAATGACAAAACATTTTAGGCTGCCCAATCACACCCTAATCAAATATTGGTGGCGACCCATCGAACCATACATTTTTATTCATAAAGGAAATCCAAATTTTTTCGAAACGAGAGATCTTTTAAATCACATTTGTTTTTAATTTAAAAATCATTTGAAAGAGGATAATTAAGAATTAATTTGGTTTCTAAAATCTCACCTTTTAAGGAAAAATCGTTTCGACAGTTATATTTTATGTTAAAGTTTAAGTTTAATGCTGTAAAAATGTTTGTAAGGGTTTTGTTTGTCATGTAATATAAATATGGCCAGGTGATTTGTTATCAGAACGGGTCGAAAAAATCGGTACGATAAGTGATGCGTACATGCAATATTTGGAGTTTTTAACGCCTGAAGAACGCAAAATTTGTACAAATGTTGCTACTTGGAATCATACATCCAACACTGTTTACATGTCTAAGAGTAATTATTTGGACGTCACCAATGCTTGTACTGTTTTCCAAAAAAAATGGTTATCCGATTGGGTATTACAATTTAATTTTTTAGTGTTATGCATTATCAATATTAATTATTTTGTCTATTTTAATTTAATTGTTTGAATTGTTTTCAAATATTTAATAGTTTATTGATATGTATGTGTACGATTTACACTTGAGAGAAGCGTCTACGCAAAATAAGTTATATCTACTTTTGTCTTTTCAGGTAAAAACTAATTTATGGGATAAAGATCGAATAATTTAAAGTTTATAATTTCTCGATACTTATATTTAATGCTTGTCTCAGAGTATCCTTACCAAATATGTCACACATGCTCAGAAGACGGGAAGAAATACTAGCCTTTTCAAATTTCATACCGTTGGATAGAGGACTTTATGCCTATTGATAGTAGTCATGTTGAACAGTTATATTTATATTTAAAATTTGACCTTTGCTTGTATATGATTGACTTTGATTTTTACCTCACATGGTTTTCAAGGTATACATGCCTATATATGATGAGGCCATACATCATTGGTTTTTATTAGTTGTTGATGTTGTGGAGGGGCATACTTACGTTTTGGACTCTCTTGGCTTCAATAAAGCCCATAAAAATATTGCAGAAAATATTGTAAGTCGTTTATTGTTTTATGCGAACTAATAGAATTCATGTAGTTTTCAAATATAAATTTATAAATTTTGACTTATTGTAACAGTTAAGTAAAGCCCCGCATATCTATGAGAGTCATGCTCATTTGGGTAGATTATTTGAAAATGTTTCAAAATTTCCAATCATTTTCTTGGATTACCGAAGCAGTCTAATTCATACTTCATTTAAATTTAAAATTAAAGTTACTATTTCTTGGACTATGTATTTCTTTGTAATAAATTATTTTATTTCATATTGGATTTAGAGATGATTGTGCATATATATATTGAAGTATATAGAAGCTAATAGCAAAGGTGATTGGTCGAAGATTAGTTTCATGGTAAAGTATATCATGTTTAACGATTGATAATTTTGTTTAATTATTGTGTGATATTGAATGACATTATAAATTTATTGTGTAGAAGCAACAGATGGGAGTTGAACGACTGAGAATTTTAGCAAAACTTGTTGCAAGCAACCACAATGAAGTTGATCTTTTCGATTTGTATAAACTGCCTGTATATGATTAAGAAGTTATGAATTTTTAATAGGGGTGTTCAAATCCGAGTACTTGGGTTGTTCGGGTACTAAAAAATCAGCCCATGACCTGACCAGTAATAACCGGGTACCTGATTTGATCAGGGTACCCGCTGGTTCGAGTAATAGGGTACTTAATTCCCTTTTTTTTAAATTTTGCACTAATTTTCTACATTCTGCAATAAAAGAATCTGCATTCTACACTAACTTTTCTGCATTCTGCAATAAAAGGAATGCAACCCAAAGAATCCTATTCAACTCTATTTCCATATTGTTTTCTGCAAGTTATTTAGTTGAAACATTTGCATTTCACTTTTAATAAGATATATGATAATTTGTTTGAAATGTTATGTTTTTGATAGAATCATTATTTAAAATGTTCTATTTTTGACAAAATCAAAGGAAACGATATATTGTTTAATTATTTAAGTTACGATATTGAAATTTATTATTCTAACTTATCCAATGCAACTCAATAAGAAAATGCTTTCAGGGGAAAATGCCTAATGGGAATGAAATAACAACCAAAGGGTTTTGATGAATTCAAAAAAGGGCCCGGAAGAATTCAAGAATGAAGTGAAGTTAATTTCTAAGCTTCAACACAAAAATCTTGTGAGGCTATTGGGATATTGCATGAATCATGACCCCAATAGCAACATCCTATCATTAAGAACGGAGATGCAAATAAATTGGGAACTAAGATGCAAATAGTTACCGGTTTGAGTCTCTCGATTGATTGACTGCTCAATGAAATAGAAGCATTGAGGGTCTCTCGCCTGCTTGACCGGTCGCTTGATTTTCCAACGATCGTGCGTGAATGCTTGAATAATGGGTCGTGAGAAGGGTTAGGGATTGAAAATTTTTAATTTAGGATTGGGAGAAGGATATCTGTGAATTGTGATACTACCTTACTAAGAATCAAAACCTAAGCTAAAAGGTACCAGGTATCGGGTCAACAGGTACCCGGTTAAGCCAAAATTTATGACTCGGGCCTGACCCAAAAATCCAAGAAAATTAGTGGGTCGGGTACCCAACCCGAAAATTCGAGTATTTTTAATATAATTACCCGATAATTTTCTATTGGGTTGACTAGTAAGCGAGTCGGGTCATTTGGATTGGATATTTTTTTAACACCTCTAATTTTTAATGTAGTTTCTTCAATGTTGAATAATGGATAATAATGGTGGTGTATTAGATTTTTCAAAGCATGTCATATATTTTAGTTTGATTATACGTGTTACAATTTTTTATGAGTTGCTTCCGAAAGTGCAACATTAAATTCTTCATAAGAACATGTGTTGATTTTGTAAATTTGATAAAACAAATAAAACAATACCCAAGAACCAATAGGATCTAGGAGGTACTGATACCCCACCCGTATCAATACTGGGATGTATCTTCGTGACTGCATCGATACCATAATTTGTGACTGCATAAATACTTGAATTACATGGTACCAATATCTCAGTGGTATAAATTACGTTCGATGTTTCTTGGATTTTCAAGGTTGTCCACCCGTATCTATATTGTTCATGTATCAGTTCCCTAAATGTATACTTGGCTTGATGTTTATCCTAATTGAAATTTGATTAATTTGTCATCATCTATGATGTTAATAATAAAAATGATGACATGTTATATTCATGAACATTAGTTTACTGTAACAAACAAAATGTGTGCTCCAATTATCTCAGCATTGATCTTGTGTTGTTCATCTTTCTTCTTTAATCACTTAACTTTTTCAGTTGAATAACACTTAAAAATTTGAAACAAATTAAAATAAAATTTTATTAATAAGAAATAAATTTCAATAATCATTTGATGGAGCACGTCTATCCTCTTATTTAGGTCATGCTCATTTTCATTTGAACAATCAATAGACTGTTTCACCTTGACCTAAACCATTGCCATCATTACATATGACTTCGTCCAATGTAGAATCGAATGTGTTTACCTAAAAAAAAGTCGAATACATATTCCTAAATAAAGTTGAAATGTTTTCAAAATAGTATTTTGTTAATTATATAAAAATACTATATTTTCTACCATTTTACCTGTAATTATTGATAGATTTAGGCTCGGTTTAGTTGCATTTTTAGTCATCCATGCATGATTTCATAGTTTCCTTCATTGTTAAGTTTGATATTACATTTTGGTTGATTTTTGTGGTAAAGACATTATTGGTGTGTGTTAATTTATGTAGATTAGGGATTGCCTCGACAAACAAGAATTGTCGTGGCATTGGAAGCTGATTTTTGAAGGGTATGTTGAGTAAATTGCCGATGTTGGACTGGTAAATCCACCTTATTCAAGATATGCACGAAAAGCAAGGGATAAGTCCTAAAAATTTAGAAATCCACATAGTATTTTAAGGAGATAAGGAAGTCAATTTTGCAAGGAATTTTAGGATAAAGATAAAAGAGTTTTATTCTTTCTTTTATTCCAAATAAAGCTCATCTTCATCAACAACTATTTCAACTTAATTATCTTCTATAAATAACTAGAAAATCACAGCTTGTAAGGGTGTGGCCGATGAGAGAGAAAATCTAAGGGTTGAGCTCATTTCTTCTTTCTTGTTTCTTTTCAATTTATGTTTGGGAATTTTTTATCTTGTATTTTTATTTTGCACCCAACTATGAACTAAACTAAATTGGCTTAGGTAATTGGGTTTTTGTGGTTGTCAAAAAGTTTGCATTTGTTTAAGTTCTTTGATTGCGGTTTAAATTCAAAGTTGATTTATTCTTGGTTCTTAATTTGATTTTGAGTGAAGTGGGACAGAATCTCGAGAATTATCCATTTATCGAATATTAAGAGAGTTAGATTTAAGAAACGAATGAGCATGATCTTCATTATAACGAATGTTGGTGAATGTTAATCCATATTAGGGATAAGATTAAGATTTCAATGGTTAAAAAGAGCGCAAGATCGATTGTTGTTCACCCATGGTTAACATAGGATGTATCACCAAGGCGTGCACAATTGACCAGTTCTTCGGCATAGGGATAACAAGAAGGTATTGAAGAACGCTTCGCCGAGCTTTGAAGGGAGGAACCCAATTGCTACGATAATTGACTCATTTTTACGACAATTGAGTTACCTCGATAATCAATTGCTCATACTATTTATATAGTCATTACACCACAACTCATGATAACCCGACCTGCTCTTTTATTCAATCATAATCTTCTTTTATTTACTTGAACATTTATTTTTACTCATTAATTCAACTTATATTATCACCTATTTATTCCATTTTATAGTGTAAAGAGTTAGAACACAAAGTTACACCAATCCATATGGAGACGATATCTATTATATACTATAGCTTGCGACATGTATAATTTCACTAATTGTGAAGCACTCAAATCACATAGCAAGTTTTTGGCGCCGTTGCGGGGATCGACAATAGCAACTTTGATTTTTATTTCTAGTACCTTAATTATTAGTATTATTTTTCTTATTATTTTTTTTTTGTTTTTCTTTCTTTTCAGATTTAAGAGACTTGTAATTTTTGGTTTTATATCTGTGTATGAACAGTAGAGACCAACGTCACTAGAATATCTGTTTGAATCCGAAATAGAGCGTGTTCTTTATAGAATAAGAAACAAGCAATGAGCAGTAATAGGAGAGCAACTCGTTGATCCAATTGGCGGCCCTAATGTCATTGTCAACCCTATAGCCGAAGCAAGAAGAGGAGGAGCTTTAGTAGAGCGACCTGTTCAAATAAGGAACAACCCATTCAAAACTACTTAGGGAAGATCTCAATGGTCTCAATCCAAGAGTTGTCACACCTAAAATAGAATCCGACTATTTTGAATTAAAACTAGTAGTGTTCAATATGATAAACACAATTGGTAAATTTAGGGGATCAATAATAAAAGATGTCATACAACATCTCAAAACCATTCATGGAAATTTGCAACTCATTCAGAAAACAAAGAGTCTATGAGGATGTCCTAAGGATGAAATTATTCCCCTATTCACTAAGGGATAGAACAAAATCGTGGTGGAATAGTACCTCATCCAGATCTCTATAATATTAGATGGATTTATATCATGATTTCCTTGCTATATTTAGTTCTACAAATATGACTGATAAATTGCGTAACGATATTACTTCTTTTCAGTAGGCAGATGATAAATCATGTACGAGGCTTGGGAGTGATATAGGGAGCTTTTACGCAAATGTCCCATGCACGGATTCCCAGTATGGACGCAAGTGATGATGTTCTACAACTTAGTGATCTCGTCCATGGGGATGATGATAGATGTTTCAGCTAATGGTATACTTCTCGACAAGTCACTAGAGGAAGCAATAGTGATTATGAACCATTTTTCCAAGAATGATTATCAGTTCCAGACTACTAGAAGATGAGTTTGATGTAATACCACGATAAACAAACTTGATTCATCGAACACTACTTCCATATAGTTGGCTACCTTACCAACCTGGTTAAGAATATGCACGACCAACCAGTACACAAGAGATTAAGGTAGTAAATTCCTTTTGTGAGATATGTAATGTAGTCATGATTCTTTTGAGTGTCCATAGACCCAAAATCTTGCTTTTATGTTGGAAACTACAACCAGAAATACAACGTGATGTCCAACTCATACACTCCAGCTTATAGGGAGCACACTAATTTCTCATAGAGCAACCTGAACAATGCCCTCAATCAAAATAATCAAAATTCACAAGTATCAAGATTCTAGGAGAACATGCGAAGGCAACATATGTCGTAGCAAAAATGAACACCATCTGATTCTTTGAAAAATACTCTCAAACGTTTTATGTTAAAAACTAAATTTTATATGGTAGAGAATAGCATTTTCATGAAAATGACTGATGCTTTCATTAACAAGACTTAGATGAGACCAAAGAACCAAGAGGCAACTTTGAAATCTTTAGAGACACAGATCGGACAACTTGCCCAGAATTTGAAAACAAGAACACTAGGGGGTTTACCCGATGATAATAGGATCACAAGGGGATTAGGCCATGAGAAGTGTAAGGTAATCACTACCCGAAGCAGACGAAAGCTAACCTAAACCCTTGCACATTCCACGAAGATAACTCAACTAGTAAAGCAAATCCATGTCCAAGAAGATACATCCAACAAAATTACCCTAATTGATATTGATAAATCGAAGGATTTCGGCATAAGTCAACATACCTCGACAATTTCAGATACAATGACAGATCCATCAATCAAATTCCAAATAGATGGGAAGGATGAGGAGTTTTGAATTCCACCACCATTCTCCTCAGAGTCTGAAAAGACATAAACAAGAATACCAATTTAAGAAATTCTTGGATATCTTGAAGCAAGTTCACATCAACTTGTAATTGGTTGAGGCGATCGAACAAATACTGAACTGCATAAAGTTTCTTAAGGACATTATCTATAAGAGAACGAGGCTAGGAGAGTTTGAAACAGTTGTTGTGACTGAGGGATGCATGGCCATACTGCACAATAGAATGCCACCCAAACTAAAAGATCTGGTAGTTTCACAATACCACGTGTAATCGAAAATCACTACGTCGGGAAGGCGTTATGCGATCTTGGATCAAGCATAAGCCTTATGCCTAAATATGTATTCCAAAGATTGGGTATCGGGAAGGCGAGACCTACGACAATTATGTTACATCTTGCATAAAGTTCCTATGTACAACCAGAGGGAAAAATTGAAGATATACTGGTAAGAGTTGATAAATTTATTTTTCCCACTGACTTCATTGTTTTAGATTATGAAACAGATGAGTTCACACCTATTATCCTTGGACCATTCTTAGCAATGGGAAGAACCTTAATTGATGTTGAAAAGGAAGAACTCACTATGAGAATGAATGGCCATCAAGTAAAAATGAATGTTTTTCCGACCTTAAATCATGCTAACGATCCAGAAGAATACCATGTCATTCATGCCACCACCAAATTCAATTTTGAAGTAGATGAGAATTGCCACAACAATTCTATTGTAGAATCGGAGAAAAGTAAAGAACCGAACGATAGAGAGCGAGATGAAGCCCACTGGATAATAAATCAACCGAGTAAATATTCGAACCATTAGACTACTCAGGTAAGGAATGTAACCTCAGAAAATCTTCTATTGAGAAACCTCCCATGTTAGAATCAAAACCATTGCCAGGGCAATTAATATTTCTTTCCAATTCTTGGGTAAAACCTTTTTCGAGAAAATTGGAATTGAGATAGTATAGGTCTTTTGAGGCAGTAAAACCTTTATCCCATGGTGCTATAATAATCAACTCCACCATCGACGGACATGAGTTTAAAGTCAATGGACAATGATTAAAGCACTACATTGACACCCTGTTGAGCGCAACAAGGAAGCGGTCACTCTATGAGAAGCATGAATATGCTCTCCTTCAGTATTTTTATTATTGATTTTTTTCCTTTTCCTTTTATTTTTATTTTTTATTTTTTATTTTTCATTTTTATATTAGTCTTTATTTATTTAACTTAGTTTCTCTTGTTATTTAATAGTTATCTTTTTGTTTTGTTTGAATTTTAGGATAAGAGTTCAAGAAAATAAGGAGAAGCTAACCCAAGAGCATGAAATTTAAAGGCATGACTCAACCAAGTTCTCTAAAGAACCTAAACATCCATTATGTCGATTCGCAACACTAACCATCAAAGAACGATATTGCACCATTCAAGAGAAAAGCTTTCGTCATCAAAGAAGCCAACAACACGCTCCAAATCACAACGAGTCAGCAAACGAATCAAACAAATAGCTTGAAGGACACTCATCAATCAAGGTGACGACATTTCTGACTAACTCATTCATTTTGCATGCATTGAGGACAATGCTCCTGTCAAGTTGGGGGGAGTTGTTTGTTTTATGATATTGCATTTATTGTACTTTGTTTTCATATTGTTCACATTGTTCATGTTGTTCAATCAAGTTTTCCATGTCATTTAGACAGATAAACAATTATTGAGCCTTTGAATTTACCTATGATGAGATAATTACCGATAACATTTTAGTACCGAGAATAATAGGACTTAGAGATAATTTTAAATTGCCTTAATGATTCTTATGATGCTATAACTATTTACTGAATGTCGTGTTTGGTTGACTTCTGGGTATTTTGGAGAATACTTAATTATCATACATATTTTTGTTTAAGTTCTGTGTGAATTGCTAGAGGTGCCCAACTAGCTCTAACTGAATAAAATGTCACAACAACTTTTTATCTCTAGAACACTCCAGTTGGTATGCTTAGTGAATACTAAGTAGGAAAGATAGTCGTAAATATCATGAGTGAATGAAAGTCTTCATGGGATAACTTTACCTAAAAGGCTAAGGGGTTCGTTGTTGACCACATCTTACTAATCAAGTATTCACGGTAGTTGTGATAAGGTAAAGCTCTAGTTAAGCTAAATAGTAATTTTTATGGCATCTTTTCCTTATTAAATAATTTGATAATTATGATATTCTCAACAAATACCCATGGTAGTGAACCTTCTCGACTAAGAGCACACACTTACACAAGCATCATAGGTGGAATTGATTTAATATATTATTGCATTGGGGTTTGAAGGTGATTGGCAGAAAATTGCTAAGGTTTTGAGGTAACAAGTGCAAAGCAAGTGTAAGAGTGATGTTGTCTAATTGCTATGGAAAAGTGGATGTCATGCATTGCTTGAGGACAATTAATAGTTCAAGTTTGGAAGTGAGTAAAGTATATAAAAGTACTATATTTTCTACCATTTTACCCATAATTATTACTACATTTAGGCTCGGTTTAGTTTCATTATTAGTCATTCATGGATGATTTCATGTTTCATTCTCCATTAAGTTTCATATTACATTTTGGTTGGTTTTTATGGAAATGATATTGCTGATGTGTGTTAATTTGTGTAGGTTAGGGATTACCTCAACAAGCAGTAATTAATATGGCATTGGAAGCTGATTTTTGAAGGGTTTGCCGAGCTTATTGCCGATGCTGATTGGATAAATCCACCTCATTCAAGATAAGCATGAAAAACAAGGGATAAGTCCCAAAAATCTAGAAATCCACATATAGTTTTAAGGAGATAATGAAGTTAGTTTTGCAAGGAGTTTTAGGATAAAGGTGAAAGAGATTTATTCTCTCTTTTATTCCAACTAAAACTCATCTTTATCAATAATTATTTCAACTTAATTATCTCCTATAAATAATTAGAAAATCGCAGCTTGCAAGGGTGTAGCCAACAAGAGAGAAAAGCTAAGGGATGAGCGCACTTCTTCTTCCTTGTTTCTTTTCAATTTATGTTTGGGAATATTTTATCTTGTATTTTTCTTTTGCATCCACCTATGAACTAAACTAAATTGGCTTGAGTTATTGGACTTTTGTGGTTATGAAAACCTTTGGGTTTGTTTAAATTCTTTGATTGTAGTTTAAATTCAAATTTTATTCATTATTGGTTCCTAATTTGATTTCAAGTGAATTGGGAGAGGATCTAGGGAATTATCCATTTATCTAATATCGGGAAAGTTAGATTCAGGAAACGAATGAGCATGATCTTCATTCTAACGAATGTTGGTGAAGGTTAATCCATTTATAACTCTGTAGAAAGGCTATAATTAGAGCTTTTTCACTTAAGTTATTGTCGATCTTAAAGAATATGTAGGTTCATAGTTGTATTTAGAAGCATATTGTTGCATTTGGTGGATTCTATTTGTCGTGTCATTTTATTTTCAAAATGATGCTACTTAACGGGGAAGATAGTGTTGGCTGATGATCTGCAAGTTTATGAAGTTAAGGATGAGCTAGGAGAATTGCCGTCGCAAATTGAGATAATGAGGTAAACAAAAATGTCGTTGCATTTTAGACAACACTTCTGGGCATAAAAAGACAAAAATGACGAAGATATTTTTATGGGAGTTGCCAACTGTCCATGTTTGTATGTGAATGTCATACCCAACTATTATTTTTGGGATCGCATGACAGCCTAGCATCCCCTTTATGTGAAGGGCATGGATCCTACGGTATAGAGGGAATTTTGGCACAAAACCCTAGGATATTCCCCTAGTATAAATAGAAAATGATGGCACAATTATGAGATTTCTTTACGGGGAAAAGTGAGGTAGGCAAGAGTGAAAGGGGGCTAAAGTTTTTAATTTTTTCCTTTCATCTTTTTGGTGATAACTTCTATATCCAAGCTCAAAGGAGTGGCGAGCTAAGCATCCGAGAGGAGTTAGTGTCGTAAGGTGTTTCATAGAGGCCCAAGGGAGCTCATACGGCGTATGTGTTGAGAGTTTCCTCTATCCTTGTACTTTCATTTTTATTTCTATTTTATGGGTTGTAAGGAATAAATTATTTCCATGGATGATTTGTACCGTGGCTTATTTAAGGATGATTAAGTATTTGTTTTAAGGAATGGTTTAATTTTTCATGTTTATTATTTGCTTTTCTCGTTGTGATTAATTACTTAGGAATGTAGGAACTATGAGAGTAGTCATTTCTTAGGTAAAACATTTAGTGTTTGAGAGAAACTAGGTAAAAAATCCTTAGTGTTAAAGAGAAAGTAAAGGAAGATCAACGTGAGTAATGGGTTTTGGCTGACAACTAGAACCTAATTCATCATTAGAGATAAGGTTAGGATTTCAACGACTAAAAGGAGTAGTGCTTAATCAATAGGTTTAATGTTACTATTCATGTTGAGAGGTATTGTCGTGGAAATTTTATCTATCAGGTTTAATGACTAGAGATAAAATAGGATCTTTTTTGTAAACTCTGTCAAGAAATATGCCATAGAAGCTTGGACCATTCTAATAGACAAGGCTTAAGATTCCTTAGTGACCCCACCAATCATTCTCATTGTATCTTGTTTGTGTGAGGATTGTCAAGTTATCTTACTTATCCTCGAATCCTCATTCTATTTTGCTTTAACATTTTAATAGATTACACTCTAATCATCTCGATTTGCCATAGCATTTCCATCTACTTCATCTCCACATTACCATTACATCTCAATTTTCCATAACATTTCTATCTACCACCCATGCACACTACCATTGAAATTCCACTTGTATACATTTCATTCTGTCACGTATTTTCCATTTGTTACCTTTCCATATTGCCATTCCAACTTTATCTGTGAATTATTGATTTTGCCTCAGCATGTTCACCTCACTTGTTCATACCACATTAACTATACTTAGTTATTTTAGAATAGGTCATAAACTTTACTGAAGATCCCTCCAATCCCTGAGAGGACGATACTCACTCACTACTATATTACTTGTTCGATTGTGTATACTTGTACATATTTTCGTGTAATTTATAACACTCACAATACGCGATATTCATCTTAGGGATAAGATTCAGATTTCAAAAACTAAAAAGAGTGCAAGATTAGTTGTTGTTCACCCATGGTTAATAGAGGAATGTATCACTAAGACGTGCACAATTGACTAGTTCTTCGGGTTATGGATAACAAGAAGGCATTGAAGAACACCTTGTCGTGCTTTGAAGGGTGGAACCCAATTGCTACGGAAATTGACTCATTGTCATTGTAATCGAGTTGCCTCAAAAATAAATTGCTCAGACTATTCATATAGTCATCATACCACAACTCACGATAACCCGATCTACTCTCTTATTCGATCATAATATTCTTTTATTTACTTGAACATTTATTTTTACTTGTTTATTGAACTTCTATTATCACCCATTTATTCTTTTTTATAGTGCAAGGAGTTAGAACACAGAGTTACACCAATCCCTATGGAGATGATAACTATTCTATACTATAACTTGCGACGTGTCTACTTGGACTAATTGTGAAGCACACAAATCACGTAACATATTCCAAGGTCCATAAATATAAAGCTGTAAATATTACACTGAATCCAATCCAAAATAATCTAAAGTAGCATAGACTTAACAAAATAATCTAACATAATCCAAATCCAAAATAATCCATAGAATAAATCTAAGCCTTTGGTGCATTGTCATCACCATCAACATCGTCCTTGTCATCATCCTGAATGAGCTGAACTGAATGCTCTAAGATGTCAAGATGCTCATCAACTAAATCGGAACGATGCATAATACGACTCTCCATCTGAATGATCAACTCTGAAAGCGATGCCAAAGAGACTTCTCCTTAAGGTGCTGGAGCATTAGCGGAGGAGCCTCTCAAGATGTTGTAGGTACTGGAGCTACCCGTAAAGTACAAGAAATCCACTAATTGTTGACGAGTTCAAAATGAGCCATTCGAAGAGACAAATCATTAATCTTATTTCATAGAGGGAAAAAAATATCTACCGAGCAATCTCTGTTCTTCATAATGAAGATATGACTTGGGACTCAACTATAGTAAAAGGAGGTTACCATAGAGGTGAGACGATTGCTGACAAAGTAAACTAGGTCGACAGAAATTATCTGAGCAAGATTGGTGCGTTGCTTAGTGTGGAAGCATTGAATCCACCACACATCGACAATATTGATGGTAGAATATTTACCACTGGATGGTCGAAACCATAAAGTGATAATCAAATGGAGAAACCGATCATGGGCGTTCAGGGAAGTAATAAAGCCAAGGGTGGAGATCCAAGAATAGGTTGATTCTCATCACAAAGACCAATGTTTTCTAGACCTAGATGGCTTGAAATTATTTAGGTGTCTAGCATAAAGGTCTTACCCATGAGATGACCCTATGATAATAACAATGTTACTAGGTTCATCAACAATACAACGGGCGTTAGAAAAAAATTCGGGTTAAAGTAGGGAAATATTATGGGCCCAGCTGAAGAAAGTTCATAAATTTCTAACGCCTCATAAGACCAATATAGGGGAATTTAAAATTGGGATCAACCATAAATTTATAATCAACAACAAGCTCATCCCTAATAATAAAATTTTTGAAAAAAATCAAAATTTTCTCTTTGGTTTATGAATCCGGGTTCATTAAAATAAGTGATAAATGTGTGAATTTTTTTAGAGAAAATTGTGTTCTTAGGGACAGGGTTTAATATAATTTGAGGAAAAATCTGATAAGAGGGTATTTATAGGTAAAAGCTCGTGGGTATCAGTACTGTTAAGATCGAGTACCGATACACTAATGAAAAATATACGGTACTCCACTAGTATATACCTATAGAATTAGTAATAAAGCCACCGTATCGATACCATAATTTTATACTGGATAAAGACTTGAATTATATGGTACCGATAACTCATTGGTATCGATATTTTCGATCCTTGTTGGATTTTCAAGGTTGTCTACGTGTATTGATTTTGCCTAAGTATCGATACCCTAAAAGTACACTAGAATATGTCAATAATTAAAGAGTATCATTACCCTATGAGTATCGGTACTTTAAACTATTACTTGGATTTTCAAGGTCATTGCACCGTATTGATACAGAGTTTGTGTTGATACAGTTAATTTATTCTGGATTTCGAATGGACTTGTACAAAATTTAATGACTAGCTTGATTATATCAAAAACACAAACAAAACACCGTAAATTCAATTGCAAATAGCTTGATTATTGCAAAGTTCTTGAATATGCTTATGCTTATTACAAAACATCCTAAATAGAAATTTCAAATAAGATAAAATTTTTGTAACTAGAAAACGAACTTCATAATATCCGAAATATTAGAACTTAAAAGAATTTCGTGCAATGTCACTACATGCATATCTGGAATAACATGAAACTTTCGATGGACACAGAAAATGACAATTGCAACTTTTATCCGTCATGCGATAAGACCAAGCCCTGTTTATCATAAGAGTAAAAATTTATAGAATTAGTAACCACAACAATAAAAAAATTAGTAACCACAACAACAACAAAAACTAACACATTTATTTAAGTGAATGATTCACTTCACTAATAAAACTTATTCTTAACAATTATCAATTTACATAACAAGAAAGACTATTATATTTCATAATTTCGTATGTAATTACCTTAGATATAGACCGCACACTTCCAATCCTTTTTGTTTGCCAATTCAAAATAGTTGGATCTTTTTCTATAATTCTAAATTCATTAGTATATGCAGCCTGCGAAATAAAAATTATCAACATACATAACAACAAAGAGTATTCACTGCTATATTTCACATTTAATTACCTTGGATATGTCTTCTTTTTTATATGTGTCGGGCATGTATCCAACTCATGTTGATCTTTCAGGTGCATCAATATGCCTCGTATCCTTATCAGGAGGCTTGTTTGGAGAAGGTTAAGTGGTTTTATGCAAGTCGAACTTGAATTCTTTATCATATGAAACATGTGTTTTGTTGGACGTTGAAGTTTAGCGCTTTGTTCTCTTGGGTTTTCCACTTCCTATTTCAAGAACTATAGGGTAATTAATTCCAATAATTTTTCCGCTTGTATCGATTCTCTTTTTACATCACACTTTCACCGTTTGCAATTTAAGACTCAATTAAGCAAATTGATCTTTAACCCCATTGAAATTTTTGAATGTTTGAAACGCACATTGAAATATAGTCACACAATAAGAGGCTAGAGTCGAATACCTAGCTTGAATTGTTGTTGGATTATATCCTCAAAATCTACATTCTTATATTTTAATCCAACATATTTATTTGCATAAATAGTCCATCGTTCCATTATACATCCTTGAGGCATCTCTTTTGCCTTTTCATATTTCAACACGGCAAAAATATGATGACTTGGAAAGCCAACGGACTCCAACTTCATACAACAACATTACATGGTATCATGTGTGGTATCTTTGAGTACACGATACAACTTCTCATTCTCAACATGCTGTAACTAATAACACATCCACGAATTTCATATTTCATTTTTTAACGAAATAACAACCCTCGTATGACATTTACTTGCATAGTGTAGAAAACACGTTTCTCATATATAATTGGGTTGTATTACGTTTTAAAATTGACATCACACCATCACAACATGATTGTTCATCACTTGTTTTGTAGTCTGTTGACTTTCTTACCATCTTAGATATTGCAGTTGTTTATGATATTTCTTAACAAATATATACAACATTACCTTTTTGTCCAACCAGGTTTTCAATGTTCTATTCATTTACTCACACCGTTAAATTGTCCTCATTGTTGCATACCAAAATATAGATTTGTTAAATACAAAAAATAAATATAGTAATCAGTAAAAATCAAGTGTATATGCTTTTACATGCATAAAAAATCCTTGCAAATATGCTTTTTCCCATTTTTCTTTATCATCATACAATTCTAGAACCTATTTCTTTCCTTCAAATTTGTGTTTTTCCACTAATTGATTCCAATTCATTTCGAAATCATATTTAGTTCTACACTTGTTGATGTATCTAAAAAAACCATCAAGAAAACTCTAATCTGCATAAGACTGCACATTCATCATAATATGGTATAAACACAATATATATTTTGCCTCAGGTAGTATCAAATGCACTTGTAAGTCGTATCAAATGCAAGGACATACCTAATTCTTTATAGTATGTGCGTGATACACCATCAACCCAGAATAACTTCTCTAAGTTTCCAAATTCATCCATCGTGTGCCTCAAAAAAAGAAAGGATAAGATTCTTACTTTCCATATAAATAGGTCATCATTGTTTCTGCATCACCATCTTGCACTTTCTCTCGTTTGATTCTATATAGATAGTTGTACAAATCCTTCGGTAGAAATCCAACATTCTCAATTGAACTAGTTTCATTCAAGAAATTTTGCATCATCTTACTTGCTCCAATCCCAGAGTTGAGCATGATCTTAATCTTAATTCAGTCTAACCCACTAATTTTCAGAATGACCTATAAAATAAGGCATTAAATAACATTAAATATATAAAATAGAAGTTAGTATGTAACAAATTAACTTTTGGATGAATTATATACCGGATGTAAGCAACATGTGTTGGCTGAACCATTTCATGGTTATTTTCAGCACGGAATTTTATAACTTTCTAATATTGAAAATATTTATCCAATTTGAATCTAATAAATGCTCCAAAACCAACTTGGATGTTCGATATTTGGACATTTTTTCCCGAAAGTTATTCCACCTATCATCTCTATATACCTCCTTACATCATACTATTTTCTTTGCAATTATGTGACCACATGTTCGACTTTTCATTGTTTGGTCGACTTGAACTCCAAAATCTTTCACCGTTGATAAAATTCAACGCAATCATCTAAAGTCTTCGACTTCAACAAATTCATATCATTATCATTGTAATATTTTAATCCTTTCCAATTTATCACATATGTGTTCATCAATGAATTTGTCAATTGTCTTCTTATCATCTATATGATTGCCATCATCAATTGGATTATCAGTTTTTTTCTTATTTTGTATGAGTTTCACAATCTGATTCACTATTGCAACAATCCTTTTCTTGATTCTGGCCATCTTCATCTTGATTAACACTATCCAACTCTGTAATTTTAATTTTTTTCTTTATTATCAACCATCTCGAAATAATCATTATCTGCATAGACAAAATCATAACCAACATTATTACAATGGTTAATGACATCAAACTTGCATTCTAAATAGCTGAACCATGTGAAACAATGATATAGTACCAATACACTACATGAGTGTATCTGTACATGAAGTGGAATTCAGAAAAAATAACAAACAATTATGGTACCGATACACTCCAGGATACACGGTTGCCCTAGTACCGGTACACACTACCAGTATGCCTTTCACGAATTGCAAATTGGGAATTGGATTGCAAAAAATCAATTTCAACATAAGAATTAAGGTGCAGTTGTTCTAATTGGGGTTCTATAAAAGGAATTTTGGAAATCAATTAGGGAATTCATGTTATACAACTGGAGGAATTTTAAAATTAAGGTTAGGGTTTAAGAAATATGGGATTGGAGAAAAAGAACGAGAGGGGTAAGTTCCACACTGGCAACCATGGCCATTGCCGGTGAAGGTGCCGATAGTCGGTCAGCCATCACCCTCCGATGATGGTTTCGATGAAAAACCAAGTTTGAATCGAAATAAAATTAATCTAGCTTACCTTAACGGGTTGGTTGCTCAAACGTCAGTGAATGGCGTCCACGACGGGAGGGATGAATGACAACAATTCAATTGAAAGAAGAAGAAGAAATCGGCGGCAGCGGCTGTGTGAGCGGCAACGACAATGAGAAAATCTGAACTTTTTTAAAAATAGGGTTCTGTAATTTGGGGTTATTTTTTGAACTAATTATAAAAAATTAAAAAATAATTTAATTAAAATTGTGATTTATTTAAAATTACAATTACATTTTGAACTAAAATATAATTATAGGTTGAGTACCTTATAATTTTATCGTTTTACAATTTAATTTATCGGTGCTCATCGTTATTGGTGCTCAACGTCGCTTGTCGAGTGCTATAGAGTTTGAGCATAAACAAACCGATGAAAAGCTTCTCCTTGTATGTAGGGTACACAAAGAGGGGATTTTTGTTGAGAAAGGAAAGGTAAATGATTTATAAACTTATCAATCCAATTTTCAGGTGTAAACGAAGGAGTTATATTTGGATAGAAACTTGCATGTAATATTGGAAAATGTCATAAATGGTTATTACTTGTGTAGGGGAAATTATGCTTTATAGGCTCCTTTCATACCTATTTGTGACGGTTTGTTAAAAGTTCCGATCGTTCACATGTGGATTATACTAGACACTATAATTCTAATTACAATAAAAGTATGATACATTTAATCAACTAATACAATATAACAAGTTTAAATATTACTTGAATCAAAATTAAAATACACATCAAAGATCTTGTTGGAATCTGATATGAATAGTGAATCTAACATTCGAATGCAAATATTATCCAAATTTACCAAAATACACAGTTGTTAACTATCCATTTATCTTGTTCATTTATGCACTAAATATCTAAATTATACAAAACAATAGTGAAAAACTGATATTAGTAATTTTCAAACATATACTTCATAGGTAGCCTTGACTAAATAAATTCAGGCAAGGCAACATAGGGCTCTCCAGGAAATAAAGATCATTTACATTTTTCAGTGTACGAGCATAATCATAATCATAAAGTTGCATAAAACACACTCAATTTGGGAGGTTTTGCTGTGATACTGTTGTACTTCAGCTTCTTTGATGAGCCCAATAACTCGTACATAACACCTTTCTAGATGGCAAATATGTGATGTGTTTCAATCCGAAAAAACTGTTTCAGAAACATGTCTTTGATATGGCTGGTGATGCTCAGCTACTCCTTCCTCATTGCGCTTACCATTTTACAATTTGTTACTTGCACGATGCTGCTAATCATTGTGTTCTGCATTGTTCATATAAAGCATCCAATATGTGAGATCATTTCTTCTAGCAAACAAACTTTAGCTCGAACACAACAATGAAAATACAACATTGATTCCCAACAAAATAATCATATCAAAACAAACTTGGAAAACCAAGGCTCCACCAAACAGGTTGCAAACATATAAAGAATCAAGTATATGTATTACTGGTGGAAAGAAATTGTGGAATTACTCATATGTCATGTTAATCCAACTCTTCATTTTCCTCAAGTACCTATACCTACAACATATTCAGACTCGTGTAATGGGTACACTCATCTAAATATATGAAATAACTCAGAAAATAGAGTATACCAATGTCGAAAACATACTTGTATTGACATCAACCTCAAGTCCTAGAAACATAGCTCCGATGGATTAGTTTTGTGAACTTCCAAAAGCAATAAATGTAATTCCCCTTGGTTTAACAGTACCCTAAACATAAATTTTCGACAATATTGCTTCCAAAATCAATTTCAATCCTTGAATGATCTTTCAATAGAATCACTCAAACTCACTTCCAAAACACAAGGTTTATGATGAATTGCTTAGAGGCTCAGATACTTGCTAACATTGACACGCATGATTAATCTAAGAACATAGATAAGTGGTATTAGTATATAAGAATGTTCTTCAACTTGCACAAACTCGACTTACAGTAGGTCGCTTTGATCTTCTATAAACTTTTTCAAGAGTTTCAACATGTATTTTTTTTTTCAATCTCTTTTGGGCAGACCATCATTGTTGCATCACATGGACTGGCTTCTTCACCTTTGGCTCATGTTTCGCACTAACCATTGTTGTCTCAGAAACCTCAGTTTTGATATGTTTGATTTCGGGCACCGGTTCAGGTTCCCTCTTAACTGGTTCATCAAGTAATGTAGCACTCATCATTAGAAGCTCCAGAGGTGGCTCACTGAGCAGTTCAAGTACCACGGCCGGATTAAGACATAGCTCTGAAGCAAGAGTTTTAATCTACAAAAGCAATAAAATGATAAATTTAGCATTAAAAGCAATAAGATTTCCAAATATTTGAAGAATGGGATAAAGATATCGGACATATATACTTTAAGGAAAGCAAATGAATTGTCGAGCAACATAAACAGTTACAATAATCAATGAAACAAGCAGACAAACTAATCAAACATCATTCTAAAGGTAACATTCAAACATCCAAATAATAATAATAATAAAAAAGAATTTCTGCCAAACCTAATCAAATTTTAGATAAAAGAAACAATTGGTTTATCCGATTTCAATCTATTGGTTCACTTTTTGCAATGATAAATGTAGTAAATATTAAGAACTCACACTAGTTTTACGACGGCCAACTTTGAGAGCAGTAGCCAATCTTCAAAGTTGCCAATACTTCAGTTTCACGGGGCTTTCTTCTTCTTCTTCTTCGTCATCGCCCTCCACCTATTCTTCACCATCATCCGGGGTCGAGGTAAATCCTTCAAAATCGAAATCCTCAAGTGCTTCAGCCAACTCATTTGCAAGCCTCGCAATGTCTTCTTCTTTTATCTCACCATCTTCATCCATGTCTGAATAATCATTCTTAAGATCTTCCAGCTGATAGAAAAGAGCTTCAAAGGGTCTGCTTCAAAATCGTCATCCTCCACTAATCCTTTCTTCTCTTTCTTCACTCTCTTTTTCTTCTCAGAAGAAGCGATTGCCGTTGGGTTGTTCCGGCGGCGAGCGAAAGCCAGCGTGGACCAGCGACGAGGCTGATGTTCCGGAAGAACATTGAAATCCCTCAGTTGAATTATGGAAACGCGTCCTCTGCAAGATGAAGGTGGCAAAACCCGTACGGACATTGAAGAGTTCATTGACAAAGAAGAATCCATTAAAAGAAAACTGAAAATGAAAAAAATGTATCAGAAGAGTAGGAAATATGGTTTATGGTTTAGGATTTGATATTATCCATTCGGGAAACACGGTTCACAACCAAAAAGTACAGTAAATTGAGTCAACCGGCATAATTTAGTGATTTGATTAATACAATTTATAGTTCAATGGTCAAAATAGAACCTATTTCATAATTTAGTGACTTACATAGATTACCTGCTATTTATATTTGGTTAAACTATATATTTAACACCTACATTATTCCTTTTATTCTAATTTAGTACCTAAACTTTATTTTTTCAAAACTATAACTAACGTTTAATTTATGTTTTAATTTGATACTTGTCATTAACAAATTAAAAGAGTTACTAATATGATATATATATATATATATATATATATATATATATATATTTAATGTTTTAATGATAATGTGATATTACTTTATGGTATGACACAAATATCTCAATTAATTTTTAACGGCGGATATCAAACCGAAACAGGAATAAAAGTAAACTTTAAATACCAAACTGAATAAAATAATAGTTTAGATATTAAATATATGGAAATATGATTTTGTTGTTGTTGTTGTCTATCTTTTGATGTCGTTTTATATGTTTTTTGATCCAATAGTGTTGTCACACACAATATTCGGTTTGTACTAGGGGTGTGCAAAACTACCTGACCCGGTTGACTCGATCCGCCGACCCAGACCTAAACAAACCCAGTAATTTTTTAAAAAATTACCGACATTTCTTGGGTCGGACCCGGGTCACAAAATCTAGTTTTTCCGGATACCCGTTTAGTTTTTTTATTTTTTTATTTTTATATATATAAAATATAATGAATTATTTATATTATAGATTATTAAATTTTGTATTTCGAATTTTTAAATTTTATGTTCGGATATTAGAATATGTAATTCGAAGTTTTGAACATTTAAATTTATGTATATTTTTTTATATTAAAATTTGAAAATAAAAAATAAAAAACCGAGTAATGAGTACTCGCAAAATCCGGATACCCGTAACATTCGGGTCGAGACACGAACAGAAAAATACCCGAAAGTTCCGGTACACGAAAATTGAAAATCAGGTTCGGGTGCCCGAATTTGCAGACCCTTAGTTTATACAGTACGACGCCGATTCTACGTATTAAAAAATGCACCGTCTTTTAAGATTTATACTCTGCACCAGATCAACATTCTTCCTGTTGTCGGTTTTTGTTTCTGTGGATCTTCGATTTTCCTCAAAGGTCTCTGAATGGCAACTCCGGCAGCATCATCATCATCACCGTCAAGGAGGGGATGGCTCAGCAGCATCTCCTCAATTTCCTCTCGTATTTATTTCTTCCTTATCTTCCTTCAGATCCCACTTTTCAGGTCAAACTCCCCCTTAAGCTTATATCCTAAGCTGTTTCACAATTGGGTATTCATTAATTTTTACTCTATTTTCATGTTTTAGAATCTGGGTTTTGTCTATTTCGACTTTTGGGTTGATTTGTTGCTTTACTGCTCTCACTTGATTGTACTTTTTAGCTATGTTTTTGGTCTTTATTTAGTTGTATTCTTTACCTTTAAGTTCTGTCACTTTATTTTTAGCAACTAGTTATTTTATAAAGGTGATTGGTCTATTTGGATGTTCTCTATCGAGATTATTCTTTTCAAATTGGATTTGATAAACGAACAGTGAATTTGAAAGGAAGCACCAAGAAGAAGCTATGGAATGTTGAAATTTATCTGCTGTTCGTGAATCTCGTAATAACGTTGTTTCTATCATATTTTGTTGTGAGGTTGACTTTTGGGGATATTTTGTTGGGGACTGATGAGGGTTTTTAAGGTTGTTTGAAAGGTTCTCCTAGGTTTAAAGTTCCCTGGAATGGAGGAATGGCACTCTGCATTTGAATCCAGTGTTATTCACTGCAAATGGGAATCCCAGAAAGAGATTTTGGTTCAACAGAATGAGAAAAATATTTCAATGTTAATAAAGATTGTCCCACGTATTAAAAGATTTGGGATTTAGTTGATGGACGACTTGGAATATGAATGATGATTCAATCATCATCAACGATCACATCGAACAAAAACTGAATCAGCTAATGCTAGAAAAATATATATTACATTTGACTCTTTTCGTAAATCTAGTCGAAAGAGAGCGCATGGTTGTGAATTTGCAGCAATATCTGGAATGTTACTGCTCAACAGAATTTAGTGTGTCTAACAATGTCCATGGGTTACAAAACACTGGATATGGGGAGGTGCTTTTAAGGAAACATTCAATGAATTCAAGGGTTCAATGGAAAGTCACTTCTGAAAAATGGACTTATTTTTGAGTTTTTCTTTTATATTGTCTATTGTTTGATGATTTTGCATAAAATGTTCTGTTCTTTAGCTGTGTTTTCTGGGAAATCTAGATTAATGTAATGAGATTGGCCTCTATATGTATGGGGCTTATCCTTTTATTTGCTTCAGCTTCTGTTCTTTAGGAATCAATCTGTTTTTGCGTGGCTTCAGCTTCTATACAAGAATGGATCAATTCCTTTAGTACTTAGGTGTATGATCTTTTTTTTTTCTTTAGCTTTAGAAACATGTCTTTTTTTTCTGGTTCCTTAATCAGTATACAACTTTTTTTTTTTTCCTGTAAATGTTATTTTTGTTTTTATTCAGGATCTGGAATGGAACAAAGTTGCAAGTTCTGTTTTTCCAGTGTCCTGGTCTAGTGGTTGTACATGTATTCTGCCTGATCAATTAGTCAGTGCAATATAGACTGTTGCATTGTGTTATTTTAAGTTTGGTCTGCTCTCGTGAAAACAGTTATTAGGATTTTTGGATAGGTCTCTTGTTGTCGTTGGTGCAAAATGAGCTCTTCTGTTGCATGCTTTACTTTAGTTGCCTGCATTTATTCATTCACTGTTTTTGGAAATATTAAGGAAATAGATGAAGACATTCCTCTTTTCTTTTTCAGTGATCTTATTGATTTATTAGCATATAGATGATGAAATATATTAGAATTTTGATTCCAGACTTGGGCTCTTTATGAGCTTTTCTCTTATGGCAGGATACATGCAGGTCTGGAATGTGCTCAACTCCAATTTATGTTACATTATCCCAGTTGATTGCAAGTGACGTCTTTCCTGTACCTGTGATCAAGGCAATCCTCTATCCGGGGGCCATTACTAATGGCCTTGTCAAGAACATGACTATTCTGAGCTGGGTTAACCTGTTAAACATCTATAACTTAACCGGTATAAAGGAATCGTCTCCAGTACCTGATCTCCAGCACTTAGAGGTTTGTATCTTTCTAATTTTCAGTTTGTAAGCTGTTTTAGTATTTGTATGAAGAAATTTACTGGTCTATTATTTGTAGAACCAAGCATGAGTTAGAGCAGCTTGAGCTAGCCGAGTTCAAATATACAACCTTCCTTTTCCAATTATGAGCCTAACTGAGTTTTTTTTTTTTGTTAGTATTGAAATTTGTTCCATTCAATTTTGAATTCAAGCGTAGAACCGAGCTCATTTTTTGCTATCTAAGCTTGCTTATTTGAGTCTAATCAAATGAGCTTGACCAGTTCGATTTTGTTCTCAAATCGAGCTTATTTTCTTTGCTTATAGTCTTCACCATACATGCCACAATTGTTGTCCAAAAATTTGTTTCGTTTCATAAGCCCAATCCTGTTGAAAATGCAACCATCTTGTAATCTCATATCGTTTATTTGGTTCTTATACAGGTTCTGGCAGGAAGTTACTTTGTGTAGAAGGTGCACTTGTGGGACTTCTAAAACCTGGAAGAATGAGCATGTTCGGGACACTTCTAGTAATATGGGGTCTTGTCAAGGAAGGAATCATAGGAAAGCCGGCAAATACTGATACTACAAAAGCTGTATATGTATATCCAACGATGGTGCTTGCACTAATTTGTTCCTTGTCATCGATCAAGTATGACATGAAGAAAGTTATGAGAACTGCCCCTGCACGACGGATTGCAAAGCCTCTGCAGAGTTCTTCCAAATCTAAGCTGAAATAATTGGGATTGCAAAGCCTCTGCAGAGCTCTTCCAAATCTTGAGACCCCATAGTTCAGCTATCAGATATACCGATGTAAACCGTGTAATCTGTAACCCATTAGCCCTTATTGTTTCCTATCAGATTTTCTACTCCTGCGATTCTTGATGATTTGTTGCAAGCGCCATCAGTATTCAGTGTATAGTGACCCTCAGGGGGTTTTCTCCCTTAATCCCCAAATCAAGCATGAGAACAAATTACCCCAACTGGTCTTCTCATTCAATTCCCTTCTCGAGGTGCTGTTTTTCTTAATTCAACTCTCAAAATTTGTTGTAACCATCGGTTTGATAGAAAATTCCTTATCTGCAATCTTCCAAACCTTCTTCGCAATCTTGCACTCTCTTATGATGTGTTCAATTGATTTCACTTCTCGCTGGCATTCCTTGCACTCAACCTCGGAAGTCGTCCGTTTCCTATCTCTAACTTCTTTTATGTTCAGTCTGTTTAGATAACAAAGCCAAATGAAGAATCTGACTCGTTCTGTCGCATCCACCTTCCAAATCCAGTTGTATGTTTTACCATTTCTATCAATTGTCTCTATTGATAATATCTTTAAAAGTCGATCTGACCGAGAAGGTACCATCCTTCTCATATCCCCACGTCGCTTTCTCTATGATATTCATATTCTCCTGTAGCTTTCAAATTGTCATGGATTTGTTGAATAGTATCTTCCGAAAATAGATGGTTGACATCTTGTAGATTCCAACTCAAATCCTCAGTGTGATAAATTGCAATATTCTCTAATCTGTTAATATAATAAATTTTCGGATATTGTTCTTTCAGAGGAGCTTCTTCGAACCACCAATCATGACAAAATCTTTTTTTTCTCTAGAATCAGCTTTCCATTTAAAGCCTTTTTTGATGATATGGTGGGTTTTCGAAATACCTTTCCCTGTATTTGAGATTCGACTATTGCCATCGAACTCCATAAAAGTTTTATTACGAAGGTATTTCTCCTCGAAGATTTTACACCATACAACATCGTGTTTTGTGTGAAGTTTCCAACCGTTTTTAGTCATTAAGGCTAAATTCATGTCTCTAGCTTTTCTCAGTCCGAGACTATCCCTAGCTTTTGTACTGCAAACAGAGTCCCAATTAACTAGGCGATTGTGGTTTTCTTCCGTGCTTCCTGCCCATAGAAAATTCCTATTTATCAAGTTGCTTCCAGATGTAATCGGTGCAATGTCGTTTGAATAGTATGAACTAGGATGGCAACAATAACTGCTTGAATAAGGGTTCTTCTCCCTGCCATGGATAGAACTTTCCCCTTTCTGCCAGCTAATTTTTGCATAACTTTATCCCTCAAGTGTTTATACGTGCTTGAGTTTACCGTCTTGTGAATTATAGGAACTCCAAAGTATATCCCAAGATCTTGTCGAAATTTCGCTTATAGAAGCCAAATAAGATGTTCTCTTCATGAACATTTAGAGAGATGAACATTTTTTACTTCTGTAGATTTATATCTAGAGTCGAGGCCTTGCTGAATTTCTGTTGAATCTATTTTGATATAACAAATTTAAGGACAAAATGTTTTTGGACTAAATTGAATTTATTCAAAGTTTTCAATAATAATTCAAAGTCCATAGAACTTGAATTTGGACACAAAACACCTTTCAGGACAAAAAGTACCGATACTATTTTTACAAGACCGATACCTCATGAACAATATCGATACCCAAGGTAAAGGAAGTATACTCCCATGGCAGTACCGATACTGCCTATTGATTTTAAATGTGTTCAAATTCCAGCATGCAATTTTGGTATCGATACTATACAAGTATCGATACCAGTATCGATACTCCAAACCCCATTATCGATACTTCCTGTCCAACAGTCATAAAATAACTAGTTTTTATTAGAGCTATACCGATACACTCAACCTGCGTATTAATACTCTTGTGTCTGAACGGTTTTGTTTTGTAGTTGTTTTTATCTTCAACGGCTCCAAAACATCCCAAATGGCTAAAAATGTCCATAAACACATTCCAACATATAAAAACAAGTTGAGGACACTTGAAGAAGGTCACAACACCTATCCAAGAAATCCATATCAAGAGAAAAACTCTTTCATTTTTATTTTTCCATTTCTCTTGTAGATAAGTGTTTTTAGTGAGCTTAATTGTGTAAACACCTTCCTTTGAGAGGTTTCTTGTTTACATTTTCTTTATCCTTTTGTAAAAGTGATTTGGTTCTAGTTTAGCCATTTAAAACTAGGGAATTGTAAAAGGTTACTCTTGAGCCTAGAAAAAAGAAAGAACAATTAGTGGATTTGTTAGAAAATCTTTAGTGTGGAACTAAGGTAGTGGATGTAGACTTGGTTGAAAATTCGAACCACTCTAATTCATTGTGCAAATTGTATATCCTTTCTCTCCATATTCCTAAAATTTTTATTTGGCCAATTTACCCCTCTTGACACTATTTTCGGTTGATCAATTGAGCTTTGATAGTCCTAACAATTGGTATCAGATCGGGTCACTAATCTATGATTTAACAACCTTGTAAAGATTCTTGAAGATTCTTGAGCTTCGATACTACCTTAAGGATTCTCACTCGATCCATAAACCACCCTACTTCAATAGAGTAATTTATTCCTATTAAAAAAATATGATGATGTTGTTCATCCAATCCATCGACCTTGCAGTTTAGGATGCCATCATCGACGGTTCTCCTGTGCCTCTAAGAAATGGAAGAAGTGGAAAAGTGAAGATAGGAAGCCTGCCCAGCTCAATGCCAGAGCCATGCACATCCTCTTTTGTGCTCTTGGCCCCGACGAGTATAGTAGAGTATCTTCTTGCTCTAATGTTAAGGTGATTTGGGACAAATTGAAGGTGACCCAGGAAGAAACAAGCCAAGTGAAGAAGTCAAAGATTGGCATTCTCACTCTCAACTATGAGAACTTCAAGATGAAACCCGATGAAGACGTAAAGACAATTTATGATCAGTTTTCCATGATCATCAAGGACTTGAAGAACTTTAGGAAGGTCTATCCAAATGAAGAAATGGTGATAAAGATGCTTGCCTCATTGCCTACATTATGGAAAGGCAAAGCAAATACCATCGAAGAAGCCAAGGATTTTGAGTTATACACCCTTGATGAGCTCATAGGTTCTTTACTCACCCTTGAGGTAAAGCTTCAAAGAAAGAATGAAGAAGAAGAATAAGAAGAAGAAGAAGAAGAAGAAGAAGAAGAAGAAGAATAAAAGATAAAAAAAGAAGGAGGTGGGAATCACCTTCAAATCCAGCAATGGAAGTAATCAAGATTCAAGTGAAGAGGTGGATGAGGATGAAGAAATGACCAAGTTCTTCAAACGATTCACTAAATTCATGACTTCCAAAGCAAAAGAAGTGAATCATGAATTTAGTAAGAAGAAAAGTCTCTCGGTGTGTTTTGAGTGCCAAATACGAGATATTTCAAGTATGAATGTCATTTCCTAAAGAAGAAGTCATTTCCTGAAGAAGAAGGGATTAAGCAAAAAGAATGCATTTGTGGCGGCTTGGAGTGATGATGTAGCCAACTTATACCTCATGGTCATTCAAGAAGATTCAATGGTAACTTCTAACTCTTGTGATTTAAATTCTTACTCATTTAAAGAGTTACAAGATGCCTTTGATGAGTTGTATTTGGAATTTGAAACCACAAATTCAAAATATAAGAAATTAATTTCAAAATTTAACGTTAAAAATAATTTGATTTTGAAAGTAAAGTTTGCTTTTGAAAAAAAATGATGTTTTGAAAAATGATTTTGAGCTTTCAAAAATTAAAATCAATGATTTGGAGAAAGAAAATTTTGAGTTAAAAGTTAAGCTTGAAAGCTTACAAAAGAAAAAGAAATAATTTATCAAAACAATTCATCATGTATAAAAATGGCAAAATGCTCACAATGCCATTTCCATGGTCACACGGAACATACTTGTCCTTTAAAACTTGGAAAACATTTTAAAATTAGACAAGTATGAGTTCCCAAGGGAACAAGAGACTTTTGTACATTCAATGATCCAAAACAATTTGGATACCAAAATTAATATAAATGTCTCTTGTAGGTGTGCGGGAGCAATGATGACAAAAGTAAAGAAATTCAAATGCTCTAGCCACACAAACTGAGGAATGGATAACCTTTACACTTATTTTTTTTTCATAATTGGTTGCCTATTTGATTTTTTATGCATGCATGAGTTTTAAGCTTAAATGGTTATGTATTTTTTCAGTCTCATATATGTTTAAAAGTTTTATAATGAATAATTTTCTTATGTTAATGATTTTTTATAAATGTTTCATTCTAATGATTTTTGGTTAAAATTGTTTTTAATGTTTTGTTTTTATTAATTGTGATTATTTACCTTAAATTAAATGTTTATGCATATGATTTTATTGCAAATGATATCTCTCTAACAATTGATATCAATTTTTCAAATACATAACATTTTTGGATATCTTTATGCATATGAATCTTAATGTCTTATGTTAATAGTGCATAAAGTAGTATAGACTTGGATTTATTGAATTTCATGTGTTACTAACATGTTAGTTCATCTTTGTTGAAATTCAATTTTTTAAGTGTCAAGCCTTTTTAAAGTTAAAACATTTTGGAATGATTTTGTTGATGGGGAGATTTTGATTTTTCAAAAGACTTAGGGTTGAAAGTTTCTACTTACTCTCCATTGTTATTTTTGAACATTAAAGTTTGAATTATTTTTGATATAACAAAAAGGGAGAGAAGTATGAGTTTGAAAAATTCAATTCAGGAACGAAAAAAAATCAAGGAGCTTTAATATTTTCCAAAATATTTATCTTTTTCATTAAATGTTTTATTAAGGGGGAGTTTTGCCAAAAACCATTTTTCAAATGTTTTGTTATATAAAAAAATGGAGATTTTTGAACTATTTTGATATAAAAATTAAGGGCAAAATGTTTTGGAACTAAATTGAACTTATTTAAAGTTTTCAAAAATAATTCAAAATCCATAAAACTTGAATTTGAACGCAAAACACCTTTTAGGACAAGAAGTATCGAAACCACATGAACATTATCTATATTGTTTATGTAATATTATATCCAAGGGTAAGGGAAATATCGATACTGCCTATTGATTTTAAATGTGTTCAAATTCCGGTATGCAATTTTCGTAATGATACTCTGCAAGTATCGATACTAATATCAATGCTCCAAACCCTAGTATCGATACTCTCTGTCCAACAATCATAAAATGACTAGTTTTTATTATAGTAGTACCAATACTCCCAACTCGAGTATCGATACTCTTGTGTTTTGACATTTTTGTTTTGCATATTTTTATCCCAAACGGCTAGAAACGTCAACAAACACATTCCAACATATAAAAACAAGTTGAGGACACTTGAAGAATGTCACAACACCTATCCAAGCAATCCACATCAAGAGAAATTCTCTTTCATTCTTCTTTTTTCTTTTCTCTTGTATATGAGTGTTTTTAGTGAGCTTAATTGTGTAAACACCTTCCTTTGAGAGGCTTCTTGTTTATGTTTTCTTTATCTTTTGTAAAAGGTTTGGTTCTAGTTTAGCCATTAAAAAATAGGGAGTTGTAAAAGGTTACTCTTGAGCCTAGAAAAAGAAAGAAAAAATTAGAGAATTTGTTAGAAAATCTTTAGTGTGAATCTAGGGTAGTGGATGCAGACTTAGTTGAAAAGTCGAACCACTCTAAATCATTGTGCAAATTGTCTATCCTTTCTCTCCATACTCCCAAATTTTATTTTGGCCAATTCACCCCCTCTTGCCACTATTTTCGGTTGATTAATTGAGCTTCTATAATCCTAACAGTTTCTTAAGGCAGTCCTTAGGTTTTTCCCACCTGAATCGCGTTTGCTTCTATGAATAATAGGAAGCCAACTGCAAAAAACAGGTGACTAACTATAGTACCTCCTCTAGTGATTTTTAAATCTTCCTAGTTACCATTGTCAATTTCCTCTAGAATCATATGTGGTAATCTTTCCATCACTAATGTAAAAAGGTATGTAAAAGGTTAGCCATTGAAAAATAGGGAGTTGTAAAATGTTACTCTTGAGCCTAGAAAAAGAAAGAACAAATTAGTGAATTTGTTAGAAAAATTTTAGTGTGGAGTAAGGTAGTGGATGCAGACTTAGTTGAAAAGTTGAACCACTTTAAATCATTGTGCAAATTGTCTATCATTTCTCTCCATACTCCCAAAATTTTTATTTAGCTAATTCACTCTATCTTGGCACTATTTTCGGTTGATCAATTGAGCTTCGATAATCCTAACAATTTCTTTAGGCAGTCCTTAGCTTTTGCCAACCGAATCGCGTTTGCTTCTATGAATAATAAGTGGTCATCTGCAAAAAATAGGTGACTCACTTTAGTACCTCCTCTAATGATTGTTAAAGCTTCCTAGTTACCATTGTCAATTTCCGCTAGAATCATATGTGATATCTTTTCATCACTAATATAAAAGGTATGTGGATAGAGGGTCTTCCTGTCTAAGTCCTTGATTCGGCTTGAATCCCTCGGTTCGCTCACCATTCCAAAGGACTCAATCTAACTGTTCTGAATGCAGTATAGAATTAGTGAAATTGTATCCTGTGGAAAATCAAAATCCTCAGAAATTTTCTTTATAAAAGACCAGTTCACGTTGTCATACGCCTTTTGTAATTCAATTTTCACAACAATGGCTCCCTTCTTTCCTTTCCTATTCATGATTGTGTGCACTGATTCCTGCACAAGTAGAATATTATCAGTAGAAGATCGGCCACCTAGAAAACTATTTTGGTAAGGGCTGATAACTATTTTGGAGAATAGGAAGAAGTCTATTCACCAAAACTTTGGACATAACTTTATGAGTATTGTTAAATAAACTAATAGGTCGAAAACGAGAAATCCTGTTTGTTTCGTTTATTTTAAGAATTAAGCCCATGTTGACTTTAAGAACACTATTATCCACTTTCTGCATTTTGAAGCCTTCGTTCACAAAATTATAGAGGGTCTGATTTATAGTTGCCCACTATTTTTTGAGAAAAATCGAATGAATTCCATCGGGATTAGGAGCTTTTAGATTTTTCATAGAAAAAAGAGTTCTTTTAATTTCTTCCATGGAAACCTTCCTAGTGAGAACCATTTTCTCTATATCATTCAGCACAAGAAGAAATTTAATGTAACTTTCGCCTCCTTCCTTCTAAATAAGTGTTTGTAAGACTCTATCATATGATTTTCCAGGGAAAACTTATCAGTAATCCACGAATCTCCCACGAACAGACCCAAAATTCTATTATTTCTTCTCCCGATTTTCGTGGTAATACGAAAAAACCTAGTATTTATCTCTCCCTTGCAAACCCAATCCAATCTTGACTTTTGTAACCAAAATATTCTTCTTGATTTAGCACCTCTTGATACTCAGATAGAAGCTCTTTTTCCAAATCTTGGAAATACTTAGAGTGAATGTATGATCGGAGTTTTGAATGCCCTTGAGTCTATTTCTAATCCTTCTCTTTTTTTAGAATATATTCTCCAACGCTTCTTTTTCTCATAGCTTCACAGTTTTGCTAGTTTCCACGACTGCTTTCATGATGTTCTCTCTCTTTCTGTTCCAGGCATCGGTAAAATTACCTTACAGTGTTCCTGCGTTAACCACATTGCTTGGAACCGGAAAGGTCTCCTATTCCTGTCAATCACATAATCTTCCTTAGAATTCCAAAGAATAGGGTGATGGTCTGAATAACGTCTTTGGAGAGTGTTAGGACGAATGCAAGGAAAAAGATTAATAATTTCAGCATTGTGAAGAAGCCTGTATTGTCTTTCCTGAAGCGTAACTGTACCGTTTTGAGTTCTCACCCAAGTGAATTTATTCCCTATCCATCCCGCATCTAGTAAGTTACACCTATTCCATCTGTCTTTAAATTGCAAAATCTTGTCAATTCTGTTGGATTGACATCCTTTTCTCTCTTCTAGCGAAGCATTGTCGTTAAAATCTCCCATAATAATCCTAGGAGCGTTATTTTGATCCGCATAAAGGCTTAAATCATTCCAAAATTCTTCCTTCTTCTTTTCATGAGGTTGCACATGCCCAATGCAGCTCATCAACAAAACACTTCTCGTTTTCTTTCATCTCGCAATGAATTATTTGATTAGTGTTGTATTTAATAGTGATCGTAACATCATTCGAGTTCAAAAGCAAAACAAGCCCCCTTTAAAACCTTCAGCATAGACCTCAAAAACTTCATCAAACTTAAACTCTCCTAAGACTTTTTGTCACACCCCAAAATTAAGGAGAAGAATTTATTAAATTTAAGTATCGAATTAAAGTTGTAATAAGGAAAATTTAGGACCATGTTGTAAGTTTCTGAAATTTTTGGGTTAGTTTTAGAAGTGCTGGAAATCCAGAGACCTAGTCCTAGATTTGCCCATTTTTAATGGTCAATGAAATTTATTTCTTCTTCCCCCGATCAGAATCAAAACCAGTTGTTAAATAACCCGGCTCCAAAAATTTGCATCGACCCAAACAACCGCCCTATCGCCATTCAGTCACCTCCGGCCAGCGGTGAAGTACACCGACACTCCCAGCTGCATCGCCACCATCTCGCGACTCTAGGTCAGACCACTAAACACCGAGATCAGCCGTCGTTAGTCGGGATTCAATCGTTGGAAGTTCCACCATTTTTAAAGCCCATCCGCCTGAATTTCGTCGATTCCAACCGTTATGCTCGCCCATTCACCTCACCGCTCTGAGCACCAGACTCTCCACCTCCGTCCGCTCGAAACCCGACCCATGAGTTACTCCGTTACCGTCAATTTTTTCCCGATCATCGATGTGGGTAATTTCTCCGATTATTTTCTTGTTTATATAAATAATTTTGGTTGAAATTTTTGGACTGAAATTGGTTGATTGGGGTTAGTGGAAGCTCGTGGATGATTCGGCCGATTGCTCTAGTCCTTGCCATCGTGGAGCTTGTCTTGGCCTGAGAAAATTCCAGAACCTGCCCGGCCTGCCCGACCCACCTGTCCGACCTGTTTGACCCAACCAAGTCAACTCGTTGACCGTTGACTTTGATCAAAAAGTCAAATTTTTCAAAAAAACCCTATTTTATATTTTTTGACATCGTGAGTCCGAATTCGAAGTCCGTTTTTGCAAATCCGCAATCAATAAGTCGCTTTTCAAGGTTTAATCTTCAGATTCAAGATTTATTTCACATTTAAATTCAATTTTTGATGTAAATTTGTTTTCTTTGTATCAGAGGACTCAGACGTAAAATTTGAATAAGGACAGAAAACGGTATAAGACTCAGATGACTCGATAAAGTAAAATTGGAAGATCAATCGAAAATAATTATAAGTTCAGTGATCCAATAATAAATGAATCGATTTCAAGATCAATGAAGTTTGATAAATTCTGTTAAAAGGTTAAATATAGGGATTTAATGGATATGAAGTTACCGAAAAGAACAAAACGAGATAAAATCACGAAAATGCCATTGTAATGGAAAAATAACAAGACTTCTCTCGAATAACTCTGAAAGGATAAACTTGATTATATATCAGAAAAATTGCATATGATCGAATTGAAAGTAATTACTGAAAGATCCTCGAGCTTCGTAATAACTATAATAATAACCTTCAATGTTCAAAGGATAAAAATACCCTCAACACTAAAGGAACTAGATTGCATTCAAGCCTAATGTATCGAAAGTATGCCACTGACAAAATTGAACGAAATTATGATGGTATGCTTAAAATGTAAAATGACCAAAATACCCTAAAGTGTGAAATGACCAAGGAACATCTAAGCACTATATTGAATAATACTTCCAGATCTAAAAAGAATAAATCAACCTCCAATATTTATTGACCTAAGTAACCTCAATGACTTAGGACTAAGTGAATGATTTGGATAAGTCTGGAAACACTTATGAGCTTACATGATGTACTCTCCCTGTGGGTTGTGAACCACGAATCAAGTATATTGACATTTTCCTAATAGTGTTGCAATGTGGGAATGAATTATAGACCATTGGAATATCTATTCGTCTCCTTAAGATATATTCAACGATGATTCTAAATGTGATCTATGGACAAGAATTATTGGTATACAAGAGTGAATACCCTAGAAAGGCAACGAATTGATCGATCAACATGCATTAGTTCTGGGAGTTGTTCAGCTCGAGTATTTCGATAATCCGATAGGTCGACATAGATTGTAAATGTCATGAATCTTCGTTTCTCCCTTATTAGCTCAAATCACTCCGGTCATATATGAAAACACAAGTAACTCAGATGCAAGGATACTGAATACCCTATTTGGTTCATTGTACTTAAAATCTTGATAATTGAATGTAAAATCTTGAATACCCCAGATTGTTTGAGTAATGGAATCACTCTCCGTAAATCTGCATATAGAAGTTATTTAGTATAAAGATTCCTGAACACCTTCCTGATGCACTTGGATCATAGTGGGATTCTAAAGTATCAACTCTAAATGTATGATTAGATCCATTAGTAATCGATCACTTTCAAGAGGACCTTGTTCATGTAATCCGATCAAATTACATCAGTTTTATGTTTTCCATTGATGATAAAACTACCAACTGCCTCTGAAAAATACTTGGATTCTCTAATGTGTTCCACATGAACTACATGACTGTTTTATATGTTTGAAATGAGTTTTAACAAAATTATTGTTTTACTGGTTTATTAACCATGGCAACATGGTATGCGTTCTCCAATTTCGGTTTTCACCGAAGAATATGAATTGTTCCTGATTTATGGAATCATGGAATTTACTGAGTTATGAACTATGATTTCTTGTTTTTACTGGTTATTACTTGAACTATTTTATTGGGATATTATCTGGGTAGTATGGAGTATAGAGGTACAGCTCTGATCAAGATGGTAAATCCTTACGGACCTAAGGTGACCCTTGGGTAGGCTCTCAGACCCCATGGCACTCTCTCATGTTAATCATGAGACTACTTATGGTGTACATGTGGAGATCAATTATACTGTTTATTTGATTATCACGGTTATGACATATGGTTGGATTACGATCTAGATATTACGATTTACGGATAAGACTGATTTCTAATGGATTTTTATATAGATAGGATTTTGGAGTATGGAGGTACATCCCTAATCCAGCTGTTAAATCCTTACGGGACCTAAGGATACCCTTGGATAGGCCTATAGGCCCCAAGGCATTCACTTAAATTGGCTCCCTTTGCTGTGTGCTTAGGGTAAGCCCTTACGGATGAAGTTATGGGGAACTGCATAACGGTGTTTGGTTGGAGGGTTCTACTATGGTTCTGAAAATATGTTGTAAATAATTACTGTTCTAAAAAGATTTATATCATTTCCCTGGTTTTAGTTGGAACACACTAGACATAATATTCAATCTTCTGAAAACTTGATACTATGAATGTTCTTTATGAATTATGAACTGAGATCATCATGGCTTATACTCGATGAACTACCAGTGGAACCCCAGCTTATTCCGAAAACATGTATACGTCTGATTCAATAAGGAAATTTTATTGTTCTTCATTTATCTGCATGTCCTGTAGCATCAATTGGTAGTATTGTATTGCTGAGCTTCCCAAAGCTCACTCTTTGTTACTCACCATTTCAGGATAAAGAATTGAACTAATGCAGCTATGGACTTCAGTAGGGGAGTTCGACCGGCGTTGCTTGCGGAGTACGGTGCATGTAATTAGGGGGCATTTAGGTTGTAATTTGTTTTACATATGAGTCCAAAATTTGTTTTATTTCTGAATACTGGTAAATTTACTTTTGTATTTATAAATGATTTTATGATTTTATATGTTTTAATAAAAAAATTTAATTTTTCTGAGATTTTTACGGTGGGTTGCTCTGGTGGTCCTAATGTGATAACCCGGATCAGATCAGGCCACCCACATCATTATGAGGGTGTTACATTTAGTGGTATCAGAGCCTAGGTTGAGTCAAAATTTTCTAGATAGATCGGCCGATCGAGTGTCAAAAGATGTTTGGTCAGTACATGCCCCTAGACTATAATCGTACTTCTCTAAGCAAAACTCCAAAGTCGAGTCCATCTCTGTAATGAGCTAACCTAAGTATTTCTACCCATTAGGGCTTGACCCGTGCATAAAGGAATACATTATCGTTTGTCGAAATCCTGTAATGTGTCTCATGAGTAATGCGAGAGTTACTTATTCGAGAAATTCTGACCCGACTTTCGAAATGAAATTGGAATATGTTACTGCCCTATGAACCTAACCTCGTAACCAAGGTTAAATTGATTTCACGAGGATAATTTTGTTATGATTCTGTTATTGGAATGAGGTAGAGTTCTGACGGAAATGTTTACTCAGCTAGTTAAGGATTAATAAAGGACATGTACTTCTGTAAAAGCTATTTGAAGACATAGAAGAACTGATGGAAGCTTCATTTTTGCATTTCTGTGACTTGAGTGAATTTCGATGACGAAATTCTTTTAAGGAGGGGAGAATTGTCACACCCCAAAATTAAGGGAAATAATTTATTAAATTTAAGTATCAAATTAAAGTTGTAATAAGGAAAATTTAAGACCAAATTGTAAGTTTCTGAAATTTTTGGGTTAGTTTTAGAAGGCTGAAAATCCAGGGACCTAATAATGAATTTGCCTATTTTTAATGGTCAATGAAATTTATTTCTTCTTCCCCCCGATCAGAATCAAAACCAGTTGTTAAATAACCCAACTCTAGAAATTTGCATCGACCCAAACAACCGCCCTATCGTCGTTCAGTCACCTCCGGCCAGTGGTGAAGTACACCGCCACTCCCAACTGCATTGCCACCATATCGCGACTCTAGCTGGGACCACTAAACACTGAGATCGACCGCCGTTAGTCGGGATTCAATCGTTGGAAGTTTCACCGTTTTTAAAGCCCCGCCACCTGAATTTCGTCGATTTCGACCGCTATGCTCGTCGATTCACCTCGCTGCCCCGAGCACCGGACTCCCCACCTCTGTCCACTCGAAACCCAGCCCATGAGTTACTCCGTTGCCGTCAATTTTTTCTGATCATCGGTGTGAGTAATTTCTCCGATTATTTTCTTGTTTATATAAATAATTTTTGTTGAAATATTTGGACTGAAATTGGTTGATTAGGGTTAGTTGAAGCTCGTGGATTATTTGTCCAATTGCTCCAGCCCTTGTCGACGTCGCACGCGTCGACAATGCGCCAGAACCTGCCCGACCCGTCTGCCTGACCGGCCTGTTTGACCCATCAACCCGACCCGCTTGACCTGACCGAGTCAACCCGGCTGAGTCAACTCACCGGGTCAACTCGTTGACTTTAACCGAGTCAACCTATTGACAGTTAACTTTGACCAAAAACTTATTTTTTTTGAAAAACCATATTTATGTTTTTCAACGTCCTGAGTTTGAATTCGAAGTCTGTTTTTCGAAATTCGTACTCGGCAAGCCGTTTTTCAAGATTTTATCTTCGGATACAAGATTTATTTCTCATTTAAGTTCAGTTTCTAACATAAATTCGTTTTCTTTGTATCCGATGAATTATTTGGCATTGAATTAAAGACCGAAGATAATTGAATGGAGTTAATTGGTCGATCGGTATGACACAAAAATCGAGGTAATACTATACTACCGTTTGTGTGCTTCTCAGACTAATTGATGGATGATAATTGCATTAATAGAATTGATTGATACATTAGATGTATTTAATTATCAGTGGAACTCATACGTAAAATTTGAATAAGGACAGAAAACGGTATAAGACTCAGATGACTAGATAAAGAGAAATTGAAAGATCAATCGAAAATAATTATAAGTTCAATGATCCAATAATAAATGAATCGGTTTCAAGATCTATAAAGTTTGATAAATTCTCTTAAAAGGTTAAATATTGGGATTTAATGGATATGAAGTAACCGAAAAGAGCAAAATGAGATAAAATTATGAAAATGTCATTGTAATGGAAAAAAGAACAAGACTTCTTTGGATGGCGAAGAATAACTCTGAAAAGATAAACTTGATTAATTATCAGAAATATTACATATGATCGAATTGAAAGTAAATAATGTAAGGTCCTTGAGCTTCGTAATAACTATAATAATAACTTTCAATGATCAAAGGATCAAAATACCCTGAGCAATAAAGGAACTAGATTGCATTCAAGCCTAATGTATCGAAAGTATGCCACTGACAGAATTGAACGAAATTATGATGATATACTTAAAATGTAAAATGACCAAAAGAATAAATCAACCTCGAATATTTAATGACCTAAGTAACCTCAATGACTTAGGACTAATTGAGTGATTTAGATAAGTCTGGAAACACTGATGAGCATACATGATGTACTGTCGCCATGGGTTATGAACCACGAATAAATTATGTTGACATTTTCCTGATAGTGTTGCAACGTGGGAATGAATTATAGACCATTGAATATCTATTCGTCTTCTTAAGATATATTCAGAGATGATTCTGAAGGTGATCTATGAACAAGAATTGTTGGTATACAAGAGTGAATACCCTGGAAAGGCAACGAATTGATCGATCGTCATGCATTAGTTATGAAAGTTGTTCAGCTCGATTATTTCGATAATCCGATAGGTCGACATAGATTGTAAATGTCATGAATCTTTGTTTCTCCCTTATCAGCTCAAATCACTCCGGTCATATCTGAAAACACAAGTAACTCATATGCAAGGATATTGAATACCCCGTTTGGTTCATTGGACATAAAATCTTGATAATTCAATATAAAATCTTGAATATTGTTTGAGTAATGGAATCACTCTCCGTAAATCTGAATCTAGAAGTTATTCAGTATAAAGATTCCTGAACACCTTCTTGATGCACCTAGATCATAGCGGGATTCTAAAGTATCAACTCTAAATGTCTGATTAGATTCTTTAGTAATCGATCACTTTCAATAGAACATTGTTCCTGTAATCCGATCAAATTCCATCAGTTTCATGTTTTCCATTGATGATAAAACTACCAACTACCTCTGAAAAATACTTGGATCCTTTAGTGTGTTCCACATGAACTACATGACTGTTTTATATGTTTTGAAATGAGTTTTAAAGAAATTATTGTTTTACTGGTTTATGAACCATGACAACATGGTATGTGTTCTCCGATTTCAGTTTTCACCGAAGAATATGAATTGTTCCGGATTATGGAATCATGGAATTTACTGAGTTATGAATTATGATTTCTTGTTTTCAATGGTTATTACTTGAACTGTTTTATTGAGATATTATCTAGGTAGACTGAAGTATGGAGGTACAGCTCTGATCATGCTGGTAAATCCTGACGGACCTAAGGTGACCCTTGGGTAGGCTCTCAGGCCCCAAGACACTCTCTCGGGTTAATCATGACACTCCTTATGGTGTACAGGTGGAGATCGATTGTATTGTTTATTTCATTATCACAGTTATGACATATGACTATATTACGGTCCGGATATTACGATTTACGGATAAAACTGATTTCTATTGGATTTTTATATGGATAGGATTCTGGAGTATGGAGGTACAACCCTGATCCAGCTGGTAAATCCTTACGGACCAAGGATACCCTTGGGTAGGCCTATAGGCCCCAAGGCATTCACTTAGGTTGGCTCCCTTTGCTGTATGCTTAGGGTAAGCCCTTACGGATGCAGTTCTGGGGAACTGCATAACGGTGTTTGGTTGGAGGGTTCTACTATGGTTATGAAAATATGTTGTATAATTACTGTTTTAAAAAGATTTATATATTTTCACTGGTTTTGGTTGGAACACACTAAACATCCTATTCAATCTTCTGAAAACTTGATACTATGAATGTTCCTTATGAACTGAGATCTTCATGGCTTCTACTCCATGAACTACCAGTGGAACCCGAGTTTATTTCGAAAACCTGTATATGTCTGATTCAATAAGAAAATTTTATTGCTCTACATTTATCTGCATGTCCTGTAGCATCAACTGGTAGTATTGTATTGCTGAGCTTCCCAAAGCTCATACTTTGTTACTCACCATTTCAGGTTAAAGAATTGAACTAGTGCAGCTATCAACTTCAGTAGGGGAGTTCTACCGGCATTGCTTGCGGAGTACGGTGCATATGATTAGGGGGCATGTATGTTGTAATTTGTTTTACATATGAGTCTGAAATTTGTTTTATTTCTGAATACTGGTAAAGTTACTTTTGTATTTATAAATGATTTTATGATTTTTAATAAAAAAATTTAAATTTTCCGAAATTTTTACGGTGGGTCGCTCCGGTGATCCTAATGTGACACCCTAGATCGGATTGAGCCACCCGCATCGGTATGAGGGTGTCCAGTGTCCTCATTCAAAGCCGTGTAAACATAATCCCCTTCATTCTTCTTACTCCCTCATTCTTTCTTGTTACCTTGATTTTAAATTCTGCGTAGATTTTCTCTCATCTGGTCGTTTTTACCTTGATCATTTTTCGCAGGGGGGTTATTTTGCCTGTTTTGATTTTGGTTAAGGTTGTCCTGCTCCGTATTCTTTTCCTCCAGAATTTTGAATCGGTTCTCTTCTGTCAGATTCCCCATCGACGAATTAGAGTTCCTAAAGTTCCCTCGGCCATATCTTTGTCTCCCTTGAACTAACATCCAAGGTTCAAATTTGTTCTTCTCATTATTTATTCTGATCCAACCCATCATTCTCTATATGAGGTGCTTTCTCTTGAGGAGCCGTATGAGAATCTGTCTGCTGTGGAGATTCCTGGTTCTCCTCTCGCAATGGTTTCATAGTCTTCAAGATACATTGTTCTGTTCTATGTCCCACAAACCCACATTGAAAACATATCAAATGAATACCTTCATATTTCGTGTTGAAAATGGTGTTTCCAATCCTGATTTTTGATAGAAGGGGTTCGTTCAGATCGATTTCGACACAAATCCTAGCAAATTTTCCCCTTGTCGACCACGCGATTTTATAGTCCATTTTGATAGGAGTCCCCAGAATTTTGCCGATGTTTGCAAGTATTCCTTAGTCAAAATATTCCATTGGCAGACCTGGAATATGAACCCAGACTGTTGTAAAAGATATGTTGGCGCAATTGGCTTGGAAATTCGGCTTCCATTTCTGGATAGTCAGGTAATGATCCATGATCTTCCGCGGTCCCTTAGTTAAGACTTCTATTCTATGGTTTGATTTCTGAAACTTGTCTACATGGAAACCATTTCCCAGATCAATACAATCAAAGTCTCATGTGAGTTTCCACATTGTCGTAATTCGGCTGATCAAAACTTTATACGCTATTGTTTTGCCCAAGAGTTTGATTATGAGAGTTTTCCTCGAAGGTTTCCTAATTCTTAATTTTATTTCTACAGATCTCTTGATCGTAGGGATTCCATCTTCTATTAACTTTCTTCTTCATCATCCGAATCATTTTCATCATCTTTAATTATTTTGGAATTCTGAAAGATTCCAGTAAAGAAAGGTTGATCCACCACCGTATCAAGCCACAATCTGGGTCGCAAATCTTCCTCTTGACTATCATCTACACGATCAATCCGCCCATATTTGTTGCTCTTGGAACTCTCCCCAGCGCTTCCCTCCGCCATAGTCACCCTGGTGACCGGCGTAGACCTTTCCAGGTTGAATTTTGAAAGCCAAGACAATAAAAATCAAGATTACTCTAAGATTAAGGACTCTCTCACTAAATTATCTTGATCATCTATCTCATTCACTTTGGAGAGATGTATCAGAACTAATTAGAATACAATTTTTTCCATAATTCAAACTAAAAGGACTCATTTTTAGCCAAATAAACTATAGCATTTTACTTCATTAATTCATGCAATTTTTTATTGTGTCATATCATACATTTCTTACTTTATTATAATTTGTAGAGTTGTATGCTTGCATAATTATTTCATTATTTATTTATTTATTTATTTATTATTAAATTAAAGTGATTATTAAGTAGTATTTGTTCTAAATATTCTCAACCATTTGACAATGAACGCTCAATCACCATGCTGCAGTCGTTGATGCTCGAACCCGTAACATTTAGGAACAACAACAATTTCTTTAACTATTAAAGGAAGATGGAAGAGTCAAGCTGTGGAAGAGTCAGGCGATGATCATTTGGTGGAAGAGTCAGGCTGTGGAAAAGAACTCCACTTTATGAAACCCAGAGAACAAGCTCAAAGTATTAAATAGGATAGTCTTAAAACATATTAGAGTACGGACCATTTATTATTCGAAATAAGAGAACATTCTTCTAGAAGTTGAGTGAATGTTGTTATCTAAAAAGTATCATATGATTATTGTTTTTAGAAATATTAAACGTGAATTAAGAAGATTGTGATTTAAATTAATTTTAAATTCATAAATTTCTACCATTAAGACACCACGTAATCAACTAGGTACCAAATATGTGCATCGTGGGTTGTTAATCATTCCCTTTATGTAACATACTCTTGAACTCAACATAATTTTTTTTGGGTAAGGTGTATACCATAAAATTTATATTTTAGAAAAAATTCAACCTGTCCAATTCCATGAAGACATAGTACGGCACTAGCCATAGTGTAGACATATGGACCCGGGCCTGCGGTTCATTAGAGAGTCCTTCTTGGATCGTGATGTTCCGTCAAGTATGTTCTACAACTGCTAATGCTATAGCGGATGCACAAGAGAAAAGAAGACCAATCCCCATTCTTCGTTTCAAACTAAGACAAACCGGTGACCAATCCCCATTCTTCGTTTCAAACTAAGACAAACCGGTTTTCCTTTAGTCTTTGAAGCTAAAGAGCTATTCGATTATAAAAAGCAATCCATACAACTATAGAGTCCATCAGAAACACGGTAAATGAACCAACTGGAATTTCAAAGTTTGAAGTTATATGTCTGTCCATGGTGCGTGCTTGAACTATTACCAAAGTGGATTCAACAATGGTCACAGACATCATGATTCCTGCAGAACAAAAAGGGGCAACACTCTGAGCAATGCTTTTAGATCCTCCACTTGATCTATTGTACAAAGATTCCATGGGTTTGAAGCAGTTCCATCCAACCTTAAGTCCCGTTGAGGATCTTTTATCACACAAGCTTTATTCAGAAACCTGGACAGATTAAAAAGAACATACAAAGGATGAGGATAATAAACATAACAAATCAAATGGTAAGGGTGATGATGATACTTTAATTTTTCACTTGGCGCTTGAAGCATTGATCCCTTTGTGATATGGTAAACTTCTTTTGTGGCATGGGATGGTAACTCGGTGTGCCTATTTCTGAAAGAAGCCACTAGAACTTGAGCAAAACCAGTGATTAGACTTGTCTTGGCTGTCAACTTGATATACAAGGAAGATGCCAACAAGAGAGAGAGAGAAGGAAACGTTAGCATTAGGTACCCCGAAACCCATTTTCCATCCCTCGTTTTCTTGAATAAAGACGATCAAGGTTAGAGAAATGACACTAAATCAGAGTGTTTTAGGGGATTCACAAATGGTACTAAATCGGTCGCAGTAAGGCCTTGCTTCTGGAATCCTGGCTGTTAACCATAATAGAACCGTCCCTAACATGAAAACATAATTAATGAGACAAAAACAAAATTGGTTCCTTTCAATAATGTCATTCTATCTCTTCCTAAAAACTTGAAGATATTTTATCAGCATCTACTGGATAGAGTAGCCCGCATGCTTGTTTACTGTTAGTTACAATCATATACATCATCTTTTCACTAATGTTTAAAAAATATATGCTATTGCAACCAAACACGTTTGTCGATATAAGAATGGGTATGATCCTTTTAAACCCTTTAAGTACATGAAATCTTGAATAAAATTGAACATAAATATTTGCTCGTTGAACACAAGAGAGAAGATTTGGGGTCCACAAATTCAACCAAGTGTTGACAGTAGTGTCGTAACCGATTTTCGCCCCGACACGAATGTTTCTTGGCAGAAAAGCGAGTGAATAAATGAAATGGTTTTCAATGAAATGTTTCGGAGTCGCCATCGAACTTTTTGGGTTAGGTAGGTAGAATACCTAAAAATCATCTTTTAAAAGAGTTTTCAATAAAACATCATTTAAAATATAAATCAGTCTGCGTATAACCAGAAATTCATTATTTTTAGTAATAAAAAAGGATTCGGGGTCGGTTACGTTTGGGGAAGGATTAACACCCCACAATGCCCAAAATTGGTACACGTCGATTATAAAATTGTCTCTATTAGTGAAAGTTTAAGAATTCAAATATGAATTTAATTTATGATTCTACTATTCCAGATTCAACTGCATAATTGTATTTAAGGAAAATTCTAAGAAAAAATAGAAAATATTCCAAGATTTCAATCAAAGAAAAAATAATCCCTAAAATACTTTTGGACGAATATTTATTTTCCGACTGAAATAATAAGAATATAATAATTCTTCCTAAGAAATAATTTGATATAACCAAAACTAAAATAAATATATTTTTTATATTTTTATAAGCATGATATTTATTTATTTTAAAATACCAGAATATCACATCTAGTTATTTTAAGACAACCCTTTCTTTAATATTTAAAAATAAATATATATTATTATTTAATCAAGTTATGAAATTAGTCAAATTATACTTATGACTTTATATATATATATATATTAGTGTGACTAAAATGAAAAAAAAAATAATTAATAATTAAAGTATTAAATTTAAAATATTAAAACATAAAGGGTAATAATAAAAATAATATAAAATTTCAATTAAATAGAGATAAAAATAAAAATATAGGATTAAATTGCAAAATATATAAATTCATAGACTTAATTCAAAATATTGTGAAATACAAGTATTATTAGTGTAATTTAATCATATAAATATAATATTAAATATTAAAAAGAAATAAAATAAAATGTAAATACCTAATTAAAATGCACTGAAAATTATTTCAGTAACTAAAATATAAGTTTACAAAACCTCAAGGATTGCGGTTGTAATTTGACCATTCTAAAAATTACGCAAATACCCCTCCCCAAAACTGAGTCGTTTGGGAAGGGGTATAAATACCCGAAATTAGGCCTGTAGAGGCCATTTCCTCTCATTTTCATTATTTGCTTCTCTCTCTAAAGAGATTTATAAACTCTCCCTTCTCTTCAGACTCCCTCACCGGAGGGAGAGCCGACCACCGGCCAGCCGTCGACAACCGTCGCCGACACCCACCAGTGGCTGGAGTTAGAGAAAATACCCCCAAATTATAGATAAAAAAATCTTAAAGCCTATTCCGAACTCATTTCCTTCTAAAACTCACTAGATCGACGAAGATCTGAGGTTATACATTCGAAAACCCGATGACTTTTGATTTTCTGAGTAAGTTTTTCTTCTTTATTTCTTTCGATTTGCTGTTGGCTGTTGTTGTATGATATTTTCTCTCCCTTTTCTCTTTTCTTCGTTGTTTCTTTGTGTTTTCCACTTCTGTCACTTCCGTTCTTGCTATGTGTGTTCTTTCTTTGCAGGTAAATCGAGGCTTTTTATAGCCCTCGAGATGATATTCGTTCGGTGAGTCACCGGATCTATAATGGTGACTCACCTTAACTTTGATGAGTTGTGCGGTCCTCTTAGGTCTTCTGGAGCCTTCGGTGCGGCGATGGTGGCGTGGCAGCGGCTGGTTGGGGAACATATAAATTGAGCAGTTGGAGGCGGCGGAGCAGTTGAAGGCGGTGCCGAAATAACCCTAGGGTTTCTGTTGGACTCAATCTGGGCTGTTGGATCTGGAGAGATCCAACGGTTGAGATCACTGGCGGCTGGAGGAAATGATAAAACCTAACCGGTTTTGGGTCTTCTCGGGTTTGGACTGGGTATGAGCCTAGACCGGATTCTGTTGTATTTGAGTCTGTTGTTGGGATATCAGATTTAAATTTTATTTGGACCTGCAAATTTATTTGTAATTATTATTTAATAATAATAATAATAACAACAATAATAATAGAAATGAGACAAAAACTTAGTGTTTACAACTGCCCCTCATTGCTCATTCTTGTGTTAACAAGAATATATCAACGACGAAGAGGCAATAAGTTTTTGTCCAGTTGACTTCTCTTGATTAAGACAAAAATGTTGCACAAGTTCTTCTCATTATGAACTTCTTATTCTTCTTCTTTGGATGAGTTTTTCTCATTATAAACTCTCCACTGAGAATGATGATTTATTTCTTTCAGTGATGGAATCCAACAAAAGGTTGAACAAGCTCTTTTTATTATGAACTTCTTCTTCCTCTTTCGGACGAGTTCTTCTTATTATGAACTCTTCCACTGGAATGACGACTCATCTCCTTCTGTGATGGAATCTATCAAAAGGTTAAACAAGCTCTTTTTATTATGAACTTCTTCTTCCTCTTTTGGACAAGTTCTTTTTATTATGAACTCTTCCATTGGAATGACGATCCATCTCCTTCTGTGATGGAATCTATCAAAAGGTTGAACAAGCTCTTCTTATTATGAACTTCTTCTTCCTCTTCGGATGAGTTCTTCTTATTATGAACTCTTTCATTGGAATGACGATCCATCTCATTCTGTGATGGAATCTAGCAAAAGGTTGAACAAGCTCTTTTTATTATGAATTTATTCTTCCTCTTTCGGACGACTTCTTCTTATTATGAACTCTTTCATTGGAATGATGGTTCATCTCCTTCTGATGGAATCTATCAAAAGATTGAACAAACTCTTCTTATTATGAACTTTTTCTTTCTCTTCGGACGAGTTCTTCTTATTATGAACTCTTTCTGGAAATATTGATGATGCTCTATCTCCTTCTGTGATAGAGTTTAGCAAAATGTTGAATAAGTTCTTCAGATTATGAACTTCTTCTTCCTATTCAGATGAGTTCTTATTACGGACTCCTTATGAAAATGTTGATGCTACTTTATCTCCTTCTGCGATAGAGTAGAGCAAAAGATTGAATAAGTTCTTTAGATTATGAACTTCTTCTTCCTCTTCAGATGAGTTCTTATTATTACGAACTCCTTCTAAAAATGTTGATGATGCTCTATCTCCTTCTGCGATAGAGTCGAGAAAAAGGTTGAATAAGTTCTTTAGATTATGAACTTCTTTTTCCTCTTTAAATGATTTCTTTTTATTACGAACTCCTTCTGAAAATGTTAATCCCTCGAGTGAGGTTTCGAATCTTTGCTGAAATCTTTACTAATTTTTGGAATTCCTGTTAAATATTCAACATTGATAAAATGAATGGAAATTCCCCTATTTTTGTAAATGCCTAAATATGATGCATGAATGTTGAGTCCATCTTTATTTGACCTCAAAGTGGCAAACTCGATCTTCCTTCACTTAGCCAAACTGTTATTTCAAGCTGGCATTCTCTTTTTTTAAGAGCAGTTTTATTCATGGAACTTTTGTTGCAGTCAGAATTATGACCTTGATGCCCCTATTTTGTCTTTGATAAAACCATCTTTTTTTGTCTAGACTTGTGTATAAATCGAATAAAGCTTTCATTTTTGAAAAGAGAATCTATCATCTTTAAAGAATGTAGATGCAAATATGTTAAACTTAATAGAGATTAATTAGGAGAGCAGCGTCTGTTCTGATTTGACTCTTGAAACACATCACAAGGAGGATTTATCCTAATTCCTTTCATGTCTCCATATCTAATCATATCTCGAATAAAGCTATTTAGACCATATCATGTCGAGACGATTAACAACAACCTATCGTTTAACCTTAGTTGGCTCTACTAGTTTCTTGTTGTTTAAATTTCAGCTTATTTGTGGAAAGAAATCTTCATCACTTCTCACTTCTAACCTTGGGTTGAAGAAGACAAACTTCATCTTGGGTTAACAAATAGAAACACCATATGATCACAACATTGGTTCAACATCATAATAACTGGTTCGTAAAACATTTGACAACACATTCATCCTTTCCTATGGCTTCTGCCCAGACTTCTCAATCAATGAAGCTCTTTGTATGGTGTTAAGAGCTTTTGTATGACATCACAAGGACACTACAAAACAAAGCTCAATGGGAATATAAGTGGGATGCTTTGACTTGCCAACATCGAATTACCAGAATAATGCAATTGTATTGTGAACAAAGCGATTATGTATAGTCAGTACCACTATCACTGTTTCACCATTTTCATTCTTTATATCTTTCTATCTCATTGAAAATATTTGCTCAATTTAATGATCTTATATTCCTGGATAACATGGGCCTCTCAAAATGCCCCAATATTTGCTGATATGAATGTTTAAAAGGCGTTCAACATTGTTTCTTACTAATATGAGCTTAAAAAATGCCCAAATATTCAAAATTTTTGGTCATTCCAAGTCGTAAAATTCATCCTCAATGTCCATTGGATTTTAATATCATGATACCCACGAGGTCCAACGTTGATAATGCCCCATTGTGAGTACTTATGGCTCTATTCGTGCTCAAATCTCTTTATCTTGAGTGCTCTCATTCTAGTGTTACTAAACAACAGTGTTGTCATGTAACTTGAGGGATTCTCATCATGTTGTAACAAAATTAAAAAGTGATTAATCTAAAATGTCTGAGATATGTGCCTCGTCTGACTGAGGTGATCATCTTCTTCTTGATTGGTCACATTCTTGCCTTTTTTGCTATGTGCTCGCGTGTTGTGAGTACTATAAATTATACGCAAGTAATGTGCAAGTATACACAATCGCTCAAGTAATATAATGATGAGTGAGTATCGTCTCCACAGGGATTGGGTGAAATTACAAAAGTCTAACCAAAGCAATACACTATTCTATCTAAGTATAGTTAGTCTTGATATATACAAATGTCACGGCAATGTAAATGTGTATGTTGGTGGATATGTAGTGATGGTCTGATGGTGTAGCAAATGGAAATGTAATGACAATGATGGATGTTTGATGTTGAGTATGGTGAAATGTCAAGGCAATGAAAAATGGTAAAAACAATAAATAAAAATAAAATAGAATGAAAAGAAAATAATTCTCACGTGACAAGCTTCCAAGAGAATGAATGGTAGGGATTAATCTACGGATGCTAAACTTATTTCTCAAGTATATTTAAGCTAACTGGTCTTTACTTACTCGACAGGGCTTTCCTAAAGTATTCTAAAGAACCTAACAGAATAGGATGCCAAGGCATCTGCTCTCACTCAACGATGTTGGCCAGCCTACCATATTGATAAAGACACCCTTTTTAGTTGTTAAAATCCTATCCTAGCCTCTTCTGGGATCTAAGGGATTAAGTTATAATATTCCTAGGCTGGTTCAAAGCCCCTTGAAAATACTATAACCCATTGCTTATGAAGATCTTATCTTGCGTTTCTTCCGAATACTTACAAGTATTTTTAGTCTAGGATTCTTCCGAATACCTAACCTTCATCTAAGAAATGGACATTTCCATGCCTCTTACAAGCCTAGATGGTGAAGCATTCATAAGCAAAGCAAATAAAGAACCAAAATAAACTTAAATATACCATTAAAAATAAAGTTCAAACAACCATTAAATCAACCACCACCAAATAAGTTAGTTCATGGTGGGGTTCAAAATATCCAAACAAAAAGTCATGAAAATATTTGTTCCAACAACCCACAAATAAATATAAAATAGCAGCAAAAAGGGAAGTTGAGAAGAAGCCTTCGACGTGCCACCGGAGGTCTCTTCTCGGCCACCACGAACCACCTAGCTCGCTAGCTCCTTTCGGCTCCTAGCTCACCACTCCTTGGAGCTTTATCAATGGAGGAATATCCCAAGGAAGAAGAAAGGGAAAGAGAAAATAAAAATGTGATTTTTTTTCTACCGTATGTGTCCTCCTCCTTTTTCCCCCCATGAGGTGTCATATATAATAAAAAATATCTAGGGGTAATGATGAGGTTGTTGGGTGCAAAATACCCCTCATACCCCTAGAATCACATGTTGGGTGTGAATCTTATCCTCCAAGTGGCAGTGGTCCTTTGGCAGCTCTGGCAGGCGGTTACAGCAGTCTTTCACGTGCAGAGACAGCTTTCCAGTGCCAGTTGTCCTTATGCAGAAATATTTTTTTTGTCTTTTTCTGCGCCGAAAATGCCAAGGCATTTCAATCTGCTTTAGCAACGTGTAATGCCGCGGCATTACTTCTCGAAGAATCCTTTTTTCTTGCTATTCCCTGCACACCACAAACAAACTACACCTTTCCCTCAAACAACACCATTAAGAAATAAAATAGCACAACCACCACAAATGCACTATATGCAACTACATGATCCTAAAATGTCTAAAATGAGCTTTTAAACAAACAATAACTTAAGTGAAAAAGGCCTTAAAGTAGCCTTTTTAGGAAGTTAACACTATACACTGGGATATGTACCCTTTTTTCGAATGAAACAATCATCTTCTTCTTATAAAAAATATGAAGTACCCTTATGATCTTTCAGACCACTTGCTTTCAAAAATGTGAAGTGCTTCATTATTCTGGCATCGCTCATTCTTTTTCTCCGATATAGGCGTAATAGGCATCAACTTGCTTCAAGTACTTTTCTCATTTGAGATTGTCATGTTTGAAAATGTTTTTCCTCCTTTCTTTGTCAAAGAATAATTTTTTTGTAAAATATTGCCTCTTACAGGTTTATAATATAATCAAATCATAACCATGAATTCAAAGAATATCAAAAGAATTATCAGCTCGTTAGTGTTTTAGAGTTATAGCTCCTTGACAAGTATCAAACTTTGGGTTGGTTTCAGGATATCTTTCCTATTTTCTATGGTTACATCTATTTAAGATGTCAATCCTCTTTCGCTCTTTGTGAACATTGCCAGATGCCTCTGATCGCTTGTAAATGTATATGTTAAGGCAAGCAAATATGTGCAAGTATACACAATCGATTCAAGTAATATAGGGTAAGTGAGTATCGTCTCCACAGGGATTGGTCGAGAAATATATTTTCATCACAGCTAGAACTACTATCACAAACTAAGTCCTACTAAGTATTAAACTAATATTAATAAAATGAAGAAGTGTTTTAATGATTGCATGAAAGTTTGGTCGAGGCAAAATAAGTATGCAGAATGCTAAAGTAAAATAAAACAAGATAAGTGTTGATTTAAATCTAATGCAAACAACCTCACATATTTAGACATATCACAAAGAACTGATGCTAAATCCTTACATTGTCAATAATTATTTCTAAGTCTAGAATGAATTATTATGACTTACTAAAGTTGCCCGAAAGGATTACTAGGTATTCTTAGAAGGTTGCTATGGCAATACTCCTCAGCGTTAACTACAATCTGTTGTTGTAGCAATATCTCTCAGTGTAAACTATAGGCATTGTCTATCATACTCTAGTGTCTATCCCTTTTATTCGATTGAAACTCACTCCTCATCTCTAAGGTAACAAGTTAGAACTTCACCATCCCGGATTCATTCTATTGCTCACGTGGATCTATCTTAATTCTCTCAAATCTAAGATTCACTATCTAGACAAAAGGCTATCTCTCGATGCTCTTACATTGGCAAGACATGTTTTACCAATACCCCAGGCGATCTCTCGATGCTCTTACAGCGTAAGGTAAAATATTTAAACAATGAGCAAAACATTCATAAGCAAACATAATTCATCATTCATAAAACATAAAAATATTGTTCAGGCCAAAAAAATTTTAACACCAAGTAAGACATTCATGGTGCTATCAAAGATCATCCAGAATTCAACGTTTAGTACAACCCCAAATAGATAAATAATTAAAACAAAAAAAGAACGACTCCCCAAACCGGGGGCTCTGTCGCGACGATTATAATCAACACTACGATTGCCTTGGTGACCACCCTCTCTCGAGGCCTGATCACCGCTCTACTAAAGTCTGGCTATAAAGGACACCAAGGAAGGTAGGTGGGTAGATGGTGAAGAAGCACTGGAGTTGCTTGCTCACACCTGGGCTTTGCATGCTTTTTGGAGTTTCCTTTAATAACTGTTATAAAATAAATGTCCAGACTTAAAAAGGAAAGGTGGCTGTCAGAATAATTAAGGCTTGCTTGCACGTGAAGTAGGTCATCCAACTGGCATGTGATATAGGCGGTTTCGTCACTCATGCTTCAGACTTCTTCAGATAAACCTTGCCTTGGTGATATAAATCTGCTCCTCACGTTCTCATCTCTTCCGTTGGCCTTCGCAAATTTACTTTGTCACGACTGAAATGTTCTTCCTCTGTAGGTTTCCTTCACAAACATAATCCAAACAACCCTTTCTCCTCAGCAGCATCAGTCAAATCAAATAAATCTTACCTAAGCAAAATTTATCCACCACAAGCTAATATAAACTATATGTAACTAAAATGCTACGCATACTTTGTTTACACGAGCAATAACTTAAGTGAAAAGGCTAGAAATTAAGTTTTTTTTACGGAGTTATCACACCCCAAACTTAAGTTATTGCTTGTCCTCAAGTAATGTACAATAGCTAGAAGAAAATCAGAATTGCCATGGCAAAGCACTGTTAAGAAAATCATATGGTTTGAGATATCAGCCCTCAGCAAAAATTGTTTGGCCTCAGCATATTCGACAGTCATATTAGTCAAGTTCATTCCCTAGTCAAGATTCTTTGTTATAGTGTGTGCGTGATTATAACCAGTCTTTGCATAAAGGTAAATTGAAAACTTAAGTAAGCACTTCTGGTTTGTCAAGGGAACAAAGTATTTCTCAGGCTTAGTTTATACTCCTAGTTATTTATAAAAAAATTTTAAGCAAATGGGAGTCAGCTCATCACACCTACCATTCCACACTCTAGGTGAAAGGGAGCATACCTTCCACCCCCAAGCTAGTCGGGCAGAGTCATCCTGTGACTACTTTCATTCACTCATATGCCTTGGCTACTCTTAATTTCTTATGGAGTTTTTCTGTTTATGCCTTTGCACAGAGGAGTGTCCCTTCTCATTTCCTTCTTATTTTTCAAGTTTCTAAACACTAGAGAGTTTTCACTTTACCCTTAAAATATTTTTGAAGTCTCGGCAAGCAGAAAGTTATTGTTCAAAAATTTTACAGATTACCTAATTCATTCCTAGCAATATTCTTAACTTGTTTATGTCATGACAGGAAAGATTTTCAACCAATTATCATCAACTGCTTTCTAACAAAGTATGGAAGAATATGGTACAATACATCCCCCAAACTAGAGGGATGCATTGTTCTCAATGCATAAAAAATTAAAACTATACGAATATAAATGTAAATGCGAAAAAGAAAAATGAAAACTAAATTGGAAACTCACTGTGGTGGGGTGGCTTGACTATACGCCCTTATTCGGCGTCGTTTGGGAGGAGAGGGACTCTCGGATCCCGAGTCTACTACTGCTTGAGATGTCTGAAGTATACGACCTGCCGTTCTCTTGTAGCGCTTCTTACTGGACGAGGCTCGTGTTAGAGTTGAGTGCTCGGTAGTAAGAGTTAGTTGTACTGGAACTGGTGTTGGACTAGGATCTGCTACTGGGATTGTCATTATTTGACTGACAGGGGACAGAATGAGATCTTGCTCAGGTTGCTGCAGTGCTGGAGTAAAATCTTCATCGGATAAGAAGTGGGGTGGAGTATCATCACTGCTCTTAGAGGTGGAAAAGGAAGAGGATCTGAGGAACTCTTCAGTGTCGTCTTGGCCTTTCTCTGGTACGGGTGGGACATGGGTTGCCAGTGGTGGCACATCAGCGGGCACTTCAGGGGGAACTTCTGGAGGGACATGCTATGTCAAGGCATGATATGTGGTACCACCTACCTTGTATTTGATGATGACACTGGGGAAGGTCGACAGTCTTGTGTTAGTGTTCGGGAGTAACTCTTTGAAGAAGGAATTGAGTTGCATGTCCCTATCCTTGACATACTCGAAGTAGATTTTCACATGGTCCTCCAGGCGTCCGATCTTTTCACGTGTTTCCCTTGTGTGCGTGACCACAACGACCATTCTAGCCGCGATAACCGATTTTGTTCCTCGCTCCAAACCTTCATATGGGGCATCATCATCGAAACTCATCAACTCAGGGACCTTCTTTTTGGTGATACCCTCTTTGGATTTAATGAAATCCTCGAAGGGATCCTTAGGAACCTTTTTTATTACAAAATGAGGTTATCAGGTTGGGAAACAGTAGGTTACCTTGGTTTCTCTTGGTACATTCATAGATTTGCTCAAAAATTAGTTCTCTGACGTTGATCTTCCTTCCGTATATGATCGAGTGCAAGAGCATCAGTCTTTTCACGATAACAGTGGTGTTATGGGATGTTGGCATCAGCTTGCCTTTGAGAAAGTGATTCCACAACTTCACATGTGGTTTTAGTACTCGGCGATCTACTATTTTCCTCGTTGGGGCATTCCCTTCGAATTTAGCCTATCCGAAGAATAAATCTTGCAATACTTCGTTGTACGTTTCTTGATTCGCCTCAGCCACAAATCACTTGTGTTGCTCTATCACTTTCCCCAACTTAAAGCATCTGTTGAGTATTGAGGGGGAAAATCGAAGGAGCTTCCCTTGGATGTACACTATATGGTTGGATGGGTCTTCGAGATGTACGTAGAACTCCCTCACCATCGTCGGTGCTACAACTTTGGGATGTCGAGCAAACTTCTACCAGTTGTGTTTCTTTATCACATCCATCACCTTTGGTCCAAGCGGTTCCTCTTCCTCGGCAGGAAAGACGAATCCATCTTCCAAATAGACTTGACGTTTCTAAAAAAATTTAAAGCGTGTTTCTACTTTGGCTGTTTGGAAACGTTTGAAACTCTGTGTTGGGTCTGGAGTTTTTCGTGATCTTACCATTGTTCTTGGTTGAAATCAGTGGTGGCGATTGGGAGAGAAAAAAAATTCTTGCTTAGTGAAGAGAAAGTGAGGCACGATGAAGAAGAAAAAGTTGGGCAGTTTGTTACTTTGGAAAGTAATGGGAGGTTTCGGGGAAGTTTTGTCCTTTCTTGGAGGGAAAAGATTTTTATATTAATGAGCAATATATGATTGGACATAAAGTGGGGGAAAATATATCTTTCTTTTTTTATTCTGCTGCCAAAACCATGCGTCCTAGGGTTTGTTTTCTTCGCATGCATGCTTTAACTCCCCATGCAACCACGTGTTCATTGCTTGCCTACAATAAAAAAATAAAAATAAAACGGATAATGAAAGCAGAAAATAACTTAATTTATTTATGTACAAAATTCAAATTTTTGTTGCCTAGGCAACAAATTTTGTTTAAGTAGATAAAACAAACTCTTGGGCATCATATGCCAATGATGTCAGTTTGTCGCGCATAATTGGGGTTCCTTTATACTCCTTGAGTCTCTGCCCATTCACCTTGAAGATGGAACCATCTTTTTGGTTCTTGATTTCTATTGCTCCATTGTCATGGACTTAGTGTACGATGAATGGTCCGGACCATCTTGATTTTAACTTTCCTGGAAATAACTTAAGACCTGAATTATAGAGCAATACTTGTTATCCAGAATAAAATTGCCTTGGCAAAATGTTTCTGTCATGCCATCGTTTTGTTTTCTCCTTGTATAGGCGGGCATTCTCGTATGCGTGTGCTATGAATTTATCCATTTCGTTTAGTTCCAAGAGTCTTCTTTCTCTATCAAGATGAGCATCCATATTTAGCTTCTTGATGGCCCAGTAGGCCTTATGTTCTAATTCAACAGGATAATGACATTATTTTCCATAGACCAGTTTGAATGGTAATATTCCCAACGGTGTCTTGAATGTTGTGCGATAAGCCCATAGTGCTTCATCTAGCTTTGGTGACCAGTCTTTTCGGCTTAGGTTGACCACTTTCTCAAGGATCTATTTAATTTCTCGGTTAGACACTTCGGCTTGTCTATTCGTTTGAGGGTGATACGTCATAGAAATCCTATGTCGTACTCCATAGCACTTCAGTGCCTTGGCAATCAATTTGTTGTCAAAATGTATGCCTTCATCGCTGATGATTGCTCGTGGTGTTCCAAATAGGGTGAATATATGTCAAAATGTGTGCCATAGAAATCCTATGTCGTACTCCATAGCACTTCACCGTCTTGGAATCATTTTTAGGTGTAGCAATGGCTTCAACCCATTTTGATACATAATCCACTACCAAGAGAATGTACAAATCTACAAAAGATATGGGAAAAGGTCCCATGAAGTCTATTCCCCATACGTCGAAGAGTTCAATTTCCAGAATATTTTGCCATGGCATCTCATGCCTTTTTGATATGTTTCCTGTTCGTTGGCATCAATCACATGACTTATAGAATTCTTGTGCATCCTTGAACAAGGTTGGCCAATAAAATCCAGATTGAAGCACCTTCGCTGCTGTTCTCATTCCACTGAAATGTCCTCCATATAGTGACGAGTGACACTGGTGTAGAATATCTTGTTGTTCTTCTTCTGGAATGCATCTCCGAATTATTTGGTCTCCGCATTGCTTGAAGAGAAATAATTCATCCCAGTAGTAATGTCGCACATCATGTCGAAACTTTTTTCTACCCTAGCTAGATAAATCAGGAGGAACAATACCACTAACAAGAAAATTAACTATGTCAGCATACCACGACACAACCGTGACAAATAATATTTTCTCATCAAGAAAATCCTCTTGAATTTCAGTTATGTCAGGATAATCAGGTTTGTTATCTAGCCTAGATAAATGGCCTGCCACTTGATTCTCTATAACTTTTCTATTCTTAATCTCTATATCGAACTCTTGTAATAATAATATCCATCGAATTAGCCTAGGTTTTTCATTTTTTTATTAATCAGATATTTAATGGTAGAGTGATCTGTATGCACTATTACCTTAGTGCCTATTAAGTATGGCCTAAACTTATCGAATGCAAACACTACTGCTAAGAATTCTTTTTCAGTGGTGGTACAGTTTACTTGTGCATCATTAAGAGTACGACTCGCATAGTATATGACATGAAAAATTTTACTTTTTCGCTGCCCTAGCACTGCTATGACTGCATAGTTACTAGCATCACACATGAGTTCAAATGGTTCGTTCCAATCTGGTGGGACAACGATTGTTGCAGTCGAAAGCTTTTTCTTCAAATTTGTGAAGATATTCAAACAATCATTAGCAAATTCAAATGGATGACTTTATTGAAGAAAAATACATAAGGGTTTAGAGATTTGAGAAAAATATTTCATGAATAGCTTGTAGAAGCCTGCATGTCCAAGGAAACTACGTACTCCTCGCACACTGGTGGGTGGGGGTAGGTCTGCAATCACATCCACCTTGGCTTTATCGACTTCAATGCCTCAACATGAAATTTTATGGCACAACACTATTCCTTTGGTCACCATAAAATGGCATTTCTCCCAATTTAGCACTAGGTTGGCTTCTTCACATCGTTTCAGTACATTGGATAAATTACCGAGGCATCGTTCAAAATCATCTCTCGAGACGAGGAAGTCATCCATAAATATTTCCATACATTCTTCCACCATATCTAAAAAGATTTCCATCATGCATCTTTGGAATGTAGCTGGAGCGTTACACAATCCAAACGACATTCGTCTAAATGCATAGGTACCATACGGGCATGTAAAAGTGGTTTCTCTTGATCTTTGGGTGCTATGGCTATTTGGTTATACCCTGAATATCCATCGAGGAAGTAGTAATATGCTTTTCCCGCCAACCTATCAAGCATTTGGTCGATGAAAGGAAGGGGAAATGGTCTTTCTTTGTGGCTTTGTTAAACTTCCTATAATCCATGCATATACGCCAAACTGTGACTGTTCTTGTGGTGAGGAGTTCTTCGTGTTTGCTTTTAATCACGATCACACCACCCTTCTTTGGCATACACTGCACTAACCAAACCCATGAACTATCAGATATAGGATATATTACTCCTGCGTCCAACCATTTTATGATTTTCTTCATGACTACCTTATTCATGATTAGGTTGAGCCTTCTTTGGAGTTCGACCGAAGTGCTATGGCTATCTTCGAGATTGATTTTGTGCATGAATATAGTCGGACTGATTCATTTCAAGTCTGCCATTGTCCATCCGAGAGCTTTTCTATGCTGTGACAAAACATTCAACAAATTATTCTCCTGTTCGGAGGTTAGGTTGGAAGAAATTATTACTGGTAGAGTTTCATCAACTCCTAAATACGCATACTTCAAATGTGATGGCAAAGTTTTAAGTTCCAATTTCGGTGCATGTTCTTGATACTTAATTTCATCATAATCTAAGGGCTCGAATTTCATACTTGATCTACTATGAAGAAGTCTCGAGTAATCCTTTGACTTTCCTCCATATCGTGCACTGGTGTTGTTTTCAGGGCTTTCACTATTCAGATTTTCGTTGTCAGGACCTTGAATTTCTGAATCCTCTTCTGAGCATAACTCGCTTGGACCAAATGTATCTTGTTCATATATCTCGGCTGTAGGGTCAAGATACAAAGCGATGTATTCATCGAGTCTTAAGGATTCACCTCGTCCAAGGATTGTCTTCTCCTCTACCTCTCTAATACATTGGCATTCTTCTAAATCATACACATATTTCATGGAATTGAATACATTGATGGTGATATTTGTTTTCCTACACGCATTGTGAACTCTCCCTTTTCACAATCTATTAGGATTCTCCTAGTGGCTAAGAAGGGTCTTCCTAGAATGATAAGGTCATTTTCATCGGCTTCATAATCTAGGATAAGGAAATCAACTGGAAATACAAATTTATCTACTTTCACTATGATGTCCTCTATTCTGCCCTTTGGACACACATATGACCGATCGGCTATCTGTAAGATGACTGAGGTTGGACAGGCGTGATACTCGTCTAGTTTCATAAATATGGACTTTGGTATCAAGTTTACACTTAATCCCAAATTAACAAGAGCTCATCCTATGAAATCATTACAAATTGAGCATGGTATTATGAAGCTGCCAGGGTCTTTTTGCTTTGGTGAGAGTTTGCTCACTGCTAAACAAATTTCTATTGCCGTGGCAACACGTTCTACTTTTCGTTTCTTTGTAACAATATCCTTAAGAAGCTTGGCACATGAAGGCATTTGCTCGATGGCTTCCAGCTAGGGTACATTGATATACAACTAATCCAAAACATCTACGAATTTCTTGAATTGGATGTCATCATCATGCTTCTTCAACCGTTGAGGGAATAGTGGTGGAGGTCTCACATTGCCTGCTGTTGTTGTTGAAGAATCTCTGGCCTTGGCCATAAATTTCTCGTTGTTTGAATGATGCTCTGTAGTTCTTTCCTTCTCTTTAGGCGCTTTATTTCGTTCTACATTTTCAGCTCAATCATATTGTTGTATTATGCCATGGTGAAAACTGTTTAGGTTTTCTCCTCCAAACTTGTCATCTTGGTTGATCTATTTTCTACTCCTTAGTGTCAGTACATTGTATTATTCCTTCCCATGATGCTTGGTGATCTTCGTATCAATAGGGAGATTTCCTTGTGGGCGAGAATGTTGTGCTGTAGTAATTTGTCCCACTTGGTTCTCCAATGCTCTTAAAGATGAACTATGGCTTTGCAAAAGTGTTGCATGGTTTTGTAACAAATTTCCTTGATTTTTAATTGTTGCAGAATGTTCGTGCATCAATGTCTTTATGGAGGCCATGAAATATTTCATCGAAGCCATAAATTCCTGCAATGATAACTCCAATGAATTAGTATTGGAATTAGTATTAGAGGAAGAAGCTATTCCTTTATTGTTTTTCCAAGGCTGGTGATCATGTTGATTCTAAAAATGATGATGATCAAAATTATTTTGTTGTGGCCTGTAATTTACTGCTTGATTGTTGCTACTTCCTTGATTACTCCATGAAAAATTTTGGTGTTGTCTCCAACCAGGGTTGTACGTGTTTGAATAAGGGTTATTGTTGATCCTATTGTAGTTGCCTACGAAATTGGCTGACTTGTGGTTTTCTAGGAATTCACTCTCATGATGGTTGCCGTGATAAAATAAACATGCGTTATTGGTCACCTTGACTTCTCTCACCTCATTAGGACGTTGCAAATTTTTCAACATATTGGTTATGGCAGAAAATTGAGCTGCTACCAAATCCTTACCCTCTAATTCATATGCTCCAAAGGTTTTTCTGTGGGTTCCCAATCTTGAATTTGGAAATTGATAATCATTATTTGTTATCCTGTCGAGGATGTCAAAAGCTTCCTCGAGTGATTTGTCCAATAAGGTTCCATTTACTGAGGCATCTAACATCATTTGAGTTGGTGCATTGACTCCATTGTAAAACATTACCACTTGCGACCAATCGTGAAAGCCATGGTTAACACATTTGTGAAGTAGGCTTTTATACCTATCCCAACATTCGTACATTGATTCATCATCTCCTTGGAGAGAACTAGCAATATCATTGCAAAGCTGTGTATTCATATTGGGCGGATTGTATCGTAATAGGAAACTCTTGCATAAATCTGCCCATGACTCCATTGAGTCGTAAAGAACTCTGCTGAGTTATGCTCTTGCTCTATCGCGTAAGGAGTAAGGAAAAAGTTTCAGTTTGAGCACATATTCATGTACTCCTTGTTTACTAAACGAGTCGCATACTTCAAGGAAAGAACGGACATGCTGCCTAGCATCCTCATTGGGTGATCTACTAAATTGTTCGATAGAGTTTAGTATGTTAAACACCACCGGTTTGAGTTCGAAGAGAGTGGCTTGTATTTCGGGTGCCACTATGCCTGGATTGAGATCATCGAGAATCGGGTTCAAATGATCTCGTATTGCTCTTGGATTTACAACTTGAAGATTGATAGCTGCATCAGAACCTAAATCCCCCATGTTATTTTGCATTTGGAGTTGATTTAAATGTTCTTTGGTTCTTTAGGAGCATAACCTTTTTCTGAATGATTGTTCAACTTCAGGGTCAAATGGTTCCAAAAGCTTACCAGAAGATCTCAAAGTCATGCAATGATAAAAACCTACAAAATAAAAAAGTAAACTACGTTAGACTAAATAAACAAAAAGGTAACACAAAAATAACTTGCTATAGCTAAATAAAATTTCGTCAGTTGCCAATCCTCTGTAACGGCGCCAAAAACTTGATCGCTTGTAAATGTATATGTTAAGGCAAGCAAATGTGTGCAAGTATACACAATTGATTCAAGTAATATAGGGTAAGTGAGTATCGTCTCAACAGGGATTGGTCGAGAAATATATTTTCACCACAACTAGAACTAGTGATACAAACTAAGTCCTACTAAGTATTAAACTAATATTAATAAAATGAAGAAGTGTTTTAACAATTGCAGGAAAGTTTGGTCGAGGCAAAATAAGTATGCAGAATGCTAAAGTAAAATAAAACAAGATAAGTGTTGATTTATATCTAATGCAAACAACCTCACATATTCAGACATAGCACAAAGCACTGATGCTAAATCCTTGCATTGTCAACAATTATTTCTAAGTCTAGAATGAATTATTATGACTTGTTAAAGCTACCCGACAAGATTACTAGGTATTCTTAGACGGTTTCTATGGCAATACTCCTCAGCGTTAACTATAATTCGTTGTTGTAGCAATACCTCTCAGCGTAAACTATAGGCATCGTCTATCATACTCTAGCGTCTATCCCTTTTAGTCGATTGAAACTCACTCCTTATCTCTAAGGTAACAAGTTAGAACTTCACCATCCCGGATTCATTATATTGCTCACGTGGATCTATCTTAATTCTCTAGAATCTAAGAATCACTATTTAGACAAAAGGATATCTCTCGATGCTCTTACATTGCCAAGACATGTTTGACCAATACCCCATGCGATCTCTCGATGCCCTTACAGCGTAAGGTAAAATATTTAAACAATGAACAAAACAGTCATAAGCAAACATAATTAATCATTCATAAAACATAAAAATATTGTTTAGGCAAAACAAAGTTTAACACCAAGTAAGACATTCATGGTGGTATCAAAGATCATCTAGAATTCAACATTTAGTACAACCCCAAATACATAAAGAGTTAAAATAAAGGAAGAATGACTCCTAAAATTGGGGGCTCTGTCGCAACGATTATGATCAGCACTATGCCTGCCTTGGTGACCACCCTCTCTCAAGGCCTGATCATCGCTCTGCTAAAGTCTGGCTATGGAGGACACCAAGGAAGGTCGGTGGGTAGATGGTGAAGAAATGATGCAGTTGCTTGCTCACGTTTGGGATAAAGCTCTTCTCTCTTCTTCCTTTCCTTTTTCTTTGTCGGCTACAGCTGGTTATTTATAAGGAACAATCTCCTAGGGCTTTGCATGTTTTTTGGAGTTTCCTTAAATAACCGTAATTAAATAAATGTCCAGACTTAAAAAGGAAAGGCGACTATCAGAATAATTAAGGCTTGCTTGCACGTGAAGTAGGTCATCCAGTTGGCATATGACATAGGCGGTTTCGTCACTCCTGCTTCAGATTTCTTCAGATAAACCATGCCTCGGCGAGATAAATCTGATCCTCACGTTCCCACATGTTCTGTTGGCCTTTGCAAATTTACATTGTCATGACTGAAATGTTCTTCCTTTGTAGGTTTCCTACACAAACACAACCAAACAACCCTTTCTCCTCAGCAGCATCAGTCAAATCAAATAAATCTTGCCTAAGCAAAATTTGTCCACCACAAGCTAATATAACCTATATTCAACTAAATGCAACTAAAATGTTGTGCATACTTTGTCTAGATGAGCAATAACTTAAGTGAAAATGCTATAAATTAAGTATTTTTACGGAGTGATCACCCTCACTTTTTAAACTTGGTATTTTAATAGGATGTGGACAAAATGAAGCAACTAGGATTGCCAATTACTAGAGTTTTTAGAATACCTCTATTTTGATTCTCCGAAATCTTTTATTTATGTAACCTTTGTAAACTCTAGCAAAGGCAGTACGAAAATATCGGTCTAAAAATGAAATTTCTGAGTGCTCGTGTGAGGTTGGCTATAACAGATGTTCCTTAACTCCTTTAGTCCATCTTTATGTATTAACATTTTTCCATTTTGGCTAACTGAATTCAGCTTTATTGTATATAATAATATAATCACCTTTATCAGACTAGTTGAAACTTATCCATAAAGTCGGGGCTATTAAACAATTGCTCTATAGGGACAACTCAATCTTTATTGAATATAATAGTATAATAGGCTAGCTGGATATTATCCATAAAGTTGAGGCTATTAACCAGTTGCTATAGAGGGACAACTCAAGCTTTATTGCATATATAATAATATAATACGGGTATACAACTCCAGCTTATTAAGCTTGTTAAGAAGAACCTGTTATAATCTAAGTGTTTTTGGTGGAAGTCAGAAAATCTCTTCATTAGAGTTCATGTAACACCCTTATCCCGTGTCCGACCCGGATCCGAGTTCGAGGTGTCACATTAACTTTTAAAACCTTTACTTGCTCAAAATATTGAAAAATCCCCGTTAAAGAGACTTCATATTATTTCAAAATAAAAGTTTCGAAACTTATCAGAGCATATACAATTCAATCATTTATATTACATGCCAACTACATCTAAAAGAATAAAATATATATCAAACATTTCTTTTCTGATATGAACTTTGTAAGGAAGATGCTGACCTGTCTTGCTTCTCTTAACTTCTCTTTTCACTTTCCGTAACCTACGAGTTAAACACTCACACACTAAGTCGATGACTTAGTGAGGCATAAATCATATAAAAGAACTTTAATTATTTACACATGCATGAACATATCATCTCATGATGCCACACCAAAATAATATAACATTATATATAGCGTAATATACACATATACATATCACACACTATTTCCATCTCTAACATTATTCCACCAGCAATATTCTTATCATTAATATCTAATAATCATATCCTCTTATATCTATTCTTTTAATCAACATATGATTGAATTAACCAAACAATACAGATATCACCATATAAATCATAATAGATTACCTAGTAAGAAATATATACATCCACATAAATCATCATTAGTAGTTTATCATTTAATCAAATACTTTTATACTTAACCTTCTTAATAAAATACTATACCCATACATCATCATATCCTTTCCATAACATTTATCATATCACAAACATATATTTGTTATTATCTCTTGATTAGCCCATGTACATATGTGAGAACTATAAATATTTGAGTCTATAGAGGTTGTGCACTAATGATGTCATCACAACTCGTATAAATTCACCGAAGTGCCACGTAGAATTGCACCGTAGTGCCGAGTATAAATGCACCGAAGTGCCATATAAGATGTCCCTAAGGACCACGTTGAAATTCCTTAAGAGTCATATACATATTCCAAGAATCAAGAATATGTCTCAAAATACCTCACACAAGTTCCAAAGAATACATATATGTCCCAAAGGACAGCGTAGACCCTCAACTCTTGGCATGCCAACTATACCTCTAGCTCTCATGACACATAACATGGGTAGTAATATTCATATTAATCTACATTCATATATTCATATCACATATAAACATAATCTCATAGCTCTTTTACATAGCTCATTATTAATTTTCATAAGATTACATTGAGTCACATAGTTCATTTCTATATAATTCACATGTACCTATATTCTTTTTCATATAATCACGTAGTCATATAATATTCCAAATGACTTCATCTATCACACCACATATACTTTCTCTTTCATATATCTCATGTCATGTATCATATCTTCTGATCATGTAATCATGTCACTTATAATCACATAACTTCTACTCACAGGGTTCAACATCATTAAACTTAGTTTACTTTTTCATATTATCATACAGCTATATAATCTCATCTGTCCAATCAGTAACCTATAGACTTACGCATATACTCATATATACTCTTTAATGTAATTTGTATAGTAATGCAATATATTTGTATCATATAATGATTTTACCAAAGTCTTCCTTTATAAAGTTTATACTACATGTTCAAATAGTCTTATTCTATCCTATAAATAATTTCTACCCATCTTATCTCACTTCCCCTTTCACTCACATAAATCATATATATACTAGTTTAATCTATTTATTTAATTCAATTTCCCATGACTTCTATAATACTCTTTCATAAAGCATTGTAGTTCTTCACTTTATAACTCATACACCATTGTTTCCTTTAAGTATATAAATCTTCCCTCTATGACTTACGTATCATTATTTATGTTTATGCCCTCAAATTTATACTATCCTCATAGAGTCTCCTAACCTTTCTCGTATAATCACTTATACAATATAATATGACTTAAACTTGGTTATCTTATGTTCACATATATATCAATGATTCATTAACTTATAGCTTATGTCACAAGTTCATTTCATTCCTTATATCTTTATCATATAGCTTATTTCATGTTCTTCTATTATTACATAATAGTGTTTTACACCAATCATATAGTATATACAAAGAATATCAATATCTTTAGTCATGCATACATACAATTAATGCAATACATATAATCATATATAATCATAACAAACACATAATCATTGTTGAGTTAATCGATTGACGGAATTGGCCAAGAGGTGGTGAATTGGCAATTAAAATTTTGGTGGAAGCTTTTGCAGAAAATTGAAAGTAATTGCACATCGATTTAGAGTGGTTCAACTTTCTCAATAAAAGTCTACGTCCACTACCTTAGCTATCCACACTAAGGATTTTAAAACAAATTCACTAATTTGTTCTTTCTTTTGAGGCCAAAGAGATAACCTTACAACACCGTCAAGAATATACCCCAATTCTTGAGAACTCTCTTTCCCAAAGAGAAGATTACAAATTTGCAAACTTACAAGGAAGACCTCACAAGGTAAGATGTTTGCAAAATTCTAGAACAAGAAAAGAACACTCAAAGATAATTACAAATGAGCACAAATGGTGTTCTTGAAAGCAAAATGAATATTGAAAGTAAAATTGGCTTGATTTGCACAAACTTGGTGTTTGATGCTTTCTCTATTGTTTCTCTATAATTTCTTGTTGATCAAGGGCTTCAGAACTTGTTTAAATACACCTTGAATCACTTCTGAACGTTGGGGATGATTAGTGAAGATCATATAGCCGTTTTAGTGTAAAAACAATTAATAAAACAGTTTGGAGCGTGGGGGGAATCGGTACCCCCTATGGGGAATCGGTTCCCTAAGTGTAAAATTCAAATATTTCGACCGTTATACAAGGGGGAATCGGTACCCCCTGGGGGGAATCGGTTCCCTTCGAGCATACTGGAATTCTCGGAGCCAAACCATTCATGGGGGAATCGGTACCCCCTTAGGGGGGGAATCGGTTCCCTCTGAGCAATCTGGAATTTTTGGCTTTGAAATGGCTCGAAATACTTTGTAAAATTATTTTGAAATTGTTTTAAGATTAAAACTTAATTTTACACTTTGAGTAAGGATTAAAAATGATCTTTGAAAGATTTGGAGTAATGTTTTGATATTCGAATAATTCTATCGAATATACTTAGAAAATCATTTGGAATATCTTAAAATTCATTTAACTTAATTTGTTATATCGAAATATCAAAATGTTTTCAACAATATTTCCCTTTTTGATATAACAAAACATTTTAGTAATTTTAAGATTTTGAAATCAAGTTTTGAAATTACTCCCCCTTACTTTAACACTTCTCCCATTTATCATTTAAAAACACTTTAACACTTCTCCCCCTTTTTGTTAAATCAAAAAGACATTTTAAAGAATTTAAACAAGGTTTTGAAATCAGTTAGCCAATTGATTTATATATAATATAAGCTGCTATGATCACAAGCAAGAGAAACGTTAGCCATTAGTTTCATAATCAATATTCATAATTAATGTGAAATGGCAAAATTGGTCATATATCTAATCATGAAGTAAATGATGCAATAATGAATAAATTTAATCACACCAAATAGATAATTTCTAACCATTCATAAATCCAAACAAATTCAAAGTCAATCAAACCACAAATTCAAACATTCCAAAATATTCAAAATGTTAAAACAATAAGTTTGGAGTTCAAAGCAAAACATTGAATCACATATCCGGATCAGGAGGAGGAAAACGAGCTCGCATAGCGGCCATTTCGTTAGTGAGGTCATTAATACGTGCGTTGGTTGCTTCATTATTTGCACGCATTTCCCGAAGAATTTCTAATTATTGAGCTCCCATTGTGGATAAATTAGACTCTATAGAAGTAAAGCGCGAATCCATAGTAGCGTATCGAAAATCGAATGTCTCCATAAAGGATTGGAAATATGGAGGCATTGGATGCGTTTGTTGTGCTTGCTCTTCGGGCTGCTCCTCGGGCTGCTCAGGTTCATCTTCAGCTTCATCGATGTCTCGCATTAATTGCTCAAGCTCGAGATCTTCGTCAGCTTCGGGTGGAGCTTGTGAAGAACTAGCTCCCGGAGTATTTGCAGAAGATCGAACCCATTCACCGGTTTCCTTATCCTTAATCCATCCCGCTCTCGTTAAGGAAAGAAGGTTAATTTGTTTCTTAAGGGAAAAAATGACATCTAGACCGACTCTAAGCCCAGCTTTGGAAAATAGATTACACAAAATGCAACCGTAAACAAGAGATGAACAGAGTTTTTTGTTAGGAACAAGATTTACGGTTTCAACAATTTCAGTAAAAAGAATCTGAGGTAGGTTGATTTTAATATTGTTTTTGAAACAATGTAACCACCAAAGATCTAAGGCTCTAAGAGTAGAATAACAACCTCCGGATGGTCGAAACCACCAAGAAACCATTATATGAAGAAAACGTTCATGAAGGTCTAGGACACTTGCACTATCCCTTCTTTTATAACGAGATCCTAAAACCTGTTTTTCATTTGAAATCCCATCATTATCTAATCCGAATTTATTGGCTATGTAAGCCGATTCAATATATAAGAATTGTCCTAGAAGGTAGGAACGAATTCCTATGGTTTCAGTTTCAGTTTGATTTTTAACACAAACGGCATTAGAATAGAAAATACGAACAAGTTGATGGTAAACGATGGGTTCAAGGTCAAAGAGTTTATCAAATTTCCACTCTTGTAAAAGAGGAAGATATTTAAAATTGATAGCTAACATAGCTTGACGAGAAGGAATACGTTTTTCCCGGATTTTGTAAGAGTCGAAATATTGATAATACCAAAAATGATGATTTCTAGGACCAGGATGATTGAAACACGAATTTTGAATAGTCAAATTAGGATCAATAGGATTAAGATTAGAAATTGGAATAGGTGGAGGATTTGGAGGTGGATTTGGTTGACGGTGTGAACGACTAGATGAAGACCTAGCACGTTTAGGATTGGACATGGTTTAGGAAATTGGAATAGAATTGATAACCTGCAATTTAGAAAACACATGTATGCAATTCAATCAATCCCAAAACTCAATTGAGTCCTCAATATTTCAAGGTTCTCTAAATCAATCCTAATGAGCAAAGTTTTTTTGAAAAACTTTTGAAAAATATGGTTTTGAGAAACAATATATGTATAGTTTTCATAACAACAACATAATTTAATCAAAACACAATAATTTGAAAATTAACATTTTTTTTAATTTTGAAAATTTAAAACATTTTTGGAAAATTCTTGTGTTTTTGATGAAATTGGTTGTAATATCTAGTTTCTAATCACTAAACAATCAATGCCTGATCTAAAGTTCATCCTAGAACTAATTAAAACAAGTCCTATGTTCAAAATCAATAAAATAGGGAGTTTAGAAAATTTTACCTTGAAGGATGAGATTGAGTGGATTTTGATGTTATTTGCACGATTTTAATGATGATTGCAAGTTTAGGAGATGATATTTGAAGTGAATTCCGATTAAAATCGATGATTTGAGGCAAGAATAGAGATAGGGAGAGAGTTGAGAGGGAACGGTGGAAGAGAGAAAAAGATTTTGAACAAAAATAAGGGTTCTGCCCGTGTATAACCAGAACCCCATGGGGGTATCAATTCCCCTGTGGGGGGGGGAATCGGTTCCCCTTCAAATGGGGAATCAGTTCCCTCATGGGGGGATCGATTCCCTCTGCACCAAAATGCTAAAATCCAATTTTAAACACTCAAAATGCTAAATTAATTTCCTCTAGTGGTATTGGCAACTCATATATTGAAAATTAATCATGTTCAAAAAATTAAACTAATCTTTAAACGATATTTGAACATAAAATTAATTTTTCATTAAGAATCATAAACTCCCCCTAACTAATAGCAATGAATGCAATCAAAAATTACTATTATAAGCATTTTTCATTTATTATTAAAGTGCTAAAATTATTTTAAACACTAAGTGAAGATAGGTTGGTTAAACCTAATTCTCTCCTAAGTGTCCAAAATCTTTCCTAGTCTAAGGGTTTTGTAAAGATATCTGCTAATTGGTGCAAAGTATCAACAAATTCTAGAACTACATCTTCCTTAGTGACATGGTCTCTAATGAAGTGATGTCTTATTTCAATATGCTTAGTTCTAGAGTGTTGGATGGGATTTTTAGTGAGACAAATAGCACTAGTATTGTCACACTTGATAGGAATGGTACCTACTTCAATTCCATAATCAAAAAGTTTTTGTTTCATCCATAAAACTTGTGCACAGCAACTACCAGCTGAAATGTATTCGGCTTCAGTGGTAGATAATGCAACACAATTTTGTTTCTTTGAAAACCAAGAAATTAGCATATTTCCAAGGAATTGGCAAGTACCGGAGGTGCTTTTCCTATCTAATTTGCATCCTCCATAATCCGCATCAGAAAAAGCATGCAAGCTAAAGCTAGAGTCTCTAGGATACCAAAGTCCTAAACTAGGAGTGTCCTTAAGGTATCTAAAGATTCTCTTAACAGCTAGTAAATGTGATTCCTTAGGGCATGATTGAAATCTAGTACATAAGCAAACACTAAACATAATGTCCGGTCTACATGCAGTTAGATAAAGTAGAGATCCAATCATTGACCTATATAATTTAACATCTACACATTTACCTTCTTCATCTAAGTCAAGCTTTGTTGAAGAGCTCATTGGAGTGTCATGAGGTTTCCTATTTTCCAGTCCAAACTTCTTGAGCATATCTTTGACGTACTTAGCTTGATTGATGAAGATGCCATCTTTTCTTTGCTTGATTTGGAGTCCCAAGAAAAATGAGAGCTCCCATATCATGCTCATCTCAAACTCACTTTGCATTAGCTTAGAAAATTCTTGGCAAAGAACATCATTAGTAGAACCAAATATTATATCATCAACATAAATTTGAACTACTAATAAATCTTTACCTTTATGCTTCAAAAACAATGTAGTATCAACCTTCCCTTTTGAAAAACCTTTTTCAATTAAAAAAATTGACAATCTTTCATACCAAGCTCTAGGAGCTTGCTTTAAACCATAAAGAGCTTTTGTCAATTTTAAAACATGATCCAGAAAATTTGAATCTTCAAAACCTGGAGGTTGTTCCACATACACTTCTTCTTTTATAAAACCATTTAAAATGCACTTTTAACATCCATTTGATATAATTTAAATTCATTGAAACATGCAAATGCTAGTAACATTCTAATTGCTTCCATCCTAGCTATGGGAGGGTATGTTTCATCATAGTATATGCCCTCTTCTTGAGTATACCCTTGAGCAACAAGTCTAGCCTTGTTTCTCACTATATTACCACTCTCATCAAGCTTATTCCTAAATACCCATCTAGTACCTACAGTAGATTTATTACTAGGCCTTTCAACTAATGTCCATACTTTACTTCTCTCAAATTGATTTAACTTTTCTTGCATAGCCATAATCCAATGTTCATCATTTAATGCTTCTTTAATATTCTTAGGCTCTATGCATGAGATAAATGCAACATAATTACAAATATTTCTAAGAGAAGATCGAGTTGTTACCCCTTTTGATGGATCACCTATAATTTCACCATCCTTGACATAGTTGTACTCTCTTGGATAAGATACTTCCCTTTCTTCAATGGTTGGATTCTCAAGAGGATCATGAGTTTCCTCATTTTTCGTTTCTTCTTTTGATGATGGTTCTCCAACGTCATGTCTAACGTCATTTGTATTTATAACACCTACATCATCATTCACACAAGAATCCTTCCTCGGAAGGGGATTATCATCAAAAACAACATGTATAGACTCTTCTACAACTAAAGTTCTTTTATTAAATACACGATAGGCTTTAGAATTTAAGGAATAACCCATAAAAATTCCTTCATCACTTTTAGCATCAAATTTGCCAAGGTTTTCTTTACCGTTGTTTAAAACAAAACATTTACATCCAAAAGGATGAAAATAACTAATGTTAGGATTTTTATTTTTGAAAATTTCATATGGAGTTTTCTTTAAAATTGGCCTAATCATTACTCGATTTACAACATAACAAGCGGTATTTGTGGCTTCCGCCCAAAAATATTTTGGCAAATTATTTTCACAAAGCATGGTTCTAGCCATTTCTTCTAAAGTTCAATTTTTCCTCTCAACAACTCCATTTTGTTGAGGGGTTCTAGGTGCTAAAAAATATGGCTAATACCGTTAGAGTTATAAAATTCAGTAAATCCAAGATTTTCAAATTCAGTTCCATGATCACTCCTAACACTAGTTATAGAGTAACCTTTTTCATTTTGGATTACTTTTGAAAATGTGATGAATTGTTCTAATGCTTCATCTTTAGTATTTAAAAATAGAACCCAAGTATATCTAGAATAGTCATCTACCAAGACAAATGCATATTGTTTTCCACCCAAGCTAGTAGTTCTAGTTGGCCCAAAAAGATCAAAATGGATCAATTGTAAAACTCTACTAGTTGATACATCATTAATGGATTTAAAAGAAACTCGCTTTTGTTTTCCTTTAGCACAAGCATCACAAATTTTATCATTATCAAATTTAAGCTTAGGCAACCCTCTTACTAGGTCTCCTTGAATTAACCGTTGCAAAACACTCATACTAGCATGTCATAGTCTCCTATGCCATAACCAACTATCATGTTCATCCTTAGCAACTAGGCATAAATTAGTCATATCAAAAGAATCTAAATGCACCATGTATATGTTTCCTATTCTATGACCAACAAGCATAATCTGATTAGATGCAATGTCAATGACTTTACAACCATTAATTTCAAATAAGACATTAAATCCTTTATCGCATAATTGACTAATACTCAATAGATTATGCTTTAATCCATTCACATATAAAACATTTTTAATTTGTATGGAAGAGGTATTACCTATTGTACCAATACCTTCAATGTGACCTTTTGAATTGTCTCCAAAAGTCACTTCTCCTCCATTTTTGGCGTTAAGCTCAATGAACCGGCTTTTGTCTCTGGTCATGTGTCTTGAGCATCCACTATCAAGGTACCATGAATTTGAATTTGTTTCCCGTGCCTTGTAGCAATGCTCCTTTCCCTACAAACATAGATTAATTTTTTATTTTTGGTACCCAAATTCTTTTGGGTCCATATTCATTAGTTTCCAAAATCCTAATCCCCTTAGGTATCCATTTGTGTAGGATATTTTAATCTTTAGTAGTAATGAGTTCTTTAGAAACCCACATACTTCTAACGATTTTTCCATTATAGGTTCTTTGGGGACCTCTATGATTGTAGTTTCCAAAACTTTTTCTAACAAAGTTGGATTTTGAATTTCCACTTTTTTCAAAATGTTTTGTTCCAACTTTATCAAAAGAAGTTTTAAGATCATCAATTTTCTTTTGATGATCATCATTGATCTTTGAAAGTAAATTTTGCAAATCTAAATTTTTCTTTTCAAACTCTTCTAGTTTGATTTGCAAATCTTTGATTTTACTTTCAAGATCGTTGTTGGTTTTGGATATGAGTTTGTTTTCATTTTTCAATTTTGAAACATCATTTTTATATTTTAAAAAGAATTTCTCATAATCCAAAGCCAACCCATTATATTCCTCTAATAACTCATCATAGGATAAATCATCAAAATCGGATGAGTTAGAGGTTACCTTAGAATCTTCCCCAAATGCCATCAAGCACAAGTTAGTTACTTCTTGTTCCTCTTCATCGAAACTTTCTTCATCGCTCCATGTAGCCACATGAGCCTTGTGCTTATTCTTTGATTGACCCTTTTTCTTCAATTGTGAGCAATCATATTTGACATGCCCTGGCTTTTTGCATTCGTAGCAAATGATTGGGTCCTTCTCTTTCGGTTCATTTTTTAGGCCTTCATTTCGTTTGAATTTTCTTCCTCGATAGGGTCTCATCATTTTTCTGAACCGTTTGGAAAAAAATGTCATTCCCTCGTCATCGTCATCGTTACTCGAATCACTCTCATCTTTTGTGGATTTGAGAGCAACTCCAATTTTTTTCTTCTTCTCATTCTCCTTTGGTGTCTCGTCAATCTTGTCGAGGTCCACCTCATCTTCGAGCATCATTTCATGAGTGAGGACTGACCCAATTAGCTCTTCAAGAGTTAAGGACGTTAAGTCCTTAGACTCGATGATTGTCGTCTTCTTTGATTGCCACGATTTTGGGAGGGAGTAGACTAACTTCTTCACAAGCTTTTCATTTGAAATGATCTCTCCATATGATTTGAGACCATTGACAATCGTTGAAAATCTATCCGTCATAGCTTTGATATCTTCATTTGGTTTCATCTTGAAATTTTCATAGCTATGCGTTAGAATACTAATTTTAGATTTCTTTACGTCATCGGTACCTTCACGAGTGACTTGAAGTTTGTCCCATATTTCTTTGGAGGTTGTACACGATGAAACTCTTCCGTATTCATCTGGTCCAAGAGCACAAAAAATGATATGGATGGCTTTGGATTTGAGATGGAACATTCTTGTCTCTCCTTCACTCCACAACCTTGGATGAGTGAGAGGTTTGATGTATCCTTCTTCTACAGCATCCCATGCTCCCATGTCACTTGCTTGAATGAAGTACATCATTCTATTCTTCCAATAGGCATAGTTAGCTCCATTGAAGAAAGGAGGCTTATTGACAGGCATCAAGTCGAGACCGGAGTCGAAGTTTGAAGTGGAGGCCATTGATGACTTTGATTATCAATATAACTCTTCCCGAATCGACTCAAGAGGCGATTAAACCTTCAAATGAGTTAGGCTCTGATGCCAATTGTTGAGTTAATCGATTGACGGGATTGACCAAGAGGGGGGTGAATTGGCAATTAAAAATTTGGTGGAAGCTTTTGCAGAAAATTGAAAGTAATTGCACAGCGATTTAGAGTGGTTCGACTTTCTCAATCAAAGTCTACGTCCACTACCTTAGCTATCCACACTAAGGATTTTCCAACAAATTCACTAATTTGTTCTTTCTTTTGAGGCCAAAGAGATAACCTTACAACACCGTCAAGAATATACCCCAATTCTTGAGAACTCTCTTTCCCAAAGAGAAGATTACAAATTTGCAAACTTACAAGGAAAACCTCACAAGGTAAGATGTTTGCACAATTCTAAAACAAGAAAAGAACACTCAAAGATAATTACAAATGAGCACAAATGGTGTTCTTGAAAGCAAAATGAATATTGAAAGCAAAATTGGCTTGATTTGCACGAACTTGGTGTTTGATGCTTTCTCTCTTGTTTCTCTATAATTTCTTGTTGATCAAGGGCTTCAGAACTTGTTTAAATACACCTTGAATCACTTCTGAACGTTGGGGATGATTAGTGAAGATCATATAGCCGTTTTAGTGTGAAAACAATTAATAAAATAGTTTGGAGCGTGGGGCGAATCGGTACCCCCTATGGGGAATCGGTTCCCTAAGTGTAAAATTCAAATATTTCGACCGTTATACAAGGGGGGAATCGGTACCCCCTGGGGGGGAATCGGTTCCCTCTGAGCATACTGGAATTCTCGGAGCCAAACCATTCATGGGGGAATCGGTACCCCCTTAGGGGGGAATCGGTTCCCTCTGAGCAATCTGGAATTTTTGGCTTTGAAATGGTTCGAAATACTTTGTAAAATTATTTTGAAATTGTTTTAAGATTAAAACTTAATTTTACACTTTGAGTAAGGATTAAAAATGATCTTTGAAAGATTTGGAGTAATGTTTTGATATTCGAATAATTCTATCGAATATACTTAGAAAATCATTTGGAAAATCTTAAAATTCATTTAACTTAATTTGTTATATCGAAATATCAAAATGTTTTCAACAATCATGTTCGTGACTTCATGCATAATACTCTAGGAAATAGACTCATCGCAAGTCTTATTTCCATTAAACACTATATGTCACTAGTATGCACTCACCTAGCCTCACAAGACAATACCAATCTCTTATCTTTCCCCTTGATCGATCTTACTTGTCAATGATTTCGGAACTCGTTTAGGCTCTGTATCTATATAATTATACATTTTAAGGCAATTATTAGATACTTACACCTTGTAATTCGATACTAACTACTTAAACGAACTTAATAAACCAATATTAACTTTTTCCTTTAGGGGGTATCGATACCCTCCTTAGGGTATCGGTACCCTCATTGCATTCTATAATTTTTCATTTGATAGGGTATCGGTATGTGTTGAATGGGTACCGATACCCCTAGCCTAGAAATCACATTTTTAGCATGAAAATTACTTCATTTAAACTTAAACATTTCATATTTCAACCCCTTTTATATACTAAACTCAAACACATATACTTAAGCCCATATGTACTCATTTATCCCATCTCAAGTCTCAAAATCCTATCTTCCATATGAAATTCAAGAATCATACTAAATATTCTACTTGTTATAAATTCAATTCCATCACTCCATATCTCTTAATTAAGTTGAAGACAAGTCAAATTCATCCTTAGAATTTCAAAAACCTTTCTATATCAAAATTTCATTTCTAAACACTTAATAGAAATTCCTTTCTAATTCTCTCTTCTTGATGTTTTAAGCTTATATAAGCTTATATAACCCCCAACTTATAAATTCAAGAAATTAACAGCTAAAAATCAAACTTACCTTTACGCTTGAGCTACGGGAAGAAAAAGAAGAGAGCAAGAAGAAGGCTTCCAGAAATCTCCCAAAACCCATGTGTATAACTCTTATTTAAAGGGAAAAATATCCTTTAAGATGAAAAGACTAAATTGCCCCTTTAATTATCCATCTATGCTATTTAATCCATCACCAAAATTCTTTACTTAAATCCCAGAACTTTTAACTCATTTCAAAATTGAACATAAAACTTTAAAAATTCTCATTTTAGTCACTAGCTGGATTTTGGGATATTACAAATCTCCCCTCCTTTAAAGAAAATTCATCCTCGAATTTTCACTGCATACCTTTATAATATCATGTCTTCTAATATTTTCATGTTGCTTCCCTTTCTTTATCTTTCTTGTTACCGCTATCAAACTTACCATTTCCCATACTCAAATCTTCATATACGTCTACATCTTTATAAGTCCATATAATATCATTCATTATATAGACATTTACGCCAATCCTTATTCCTTATTATTATAAATCAATTAATCTTTTCGATCATTCTCTATGTGCATTGCACATGAATCAAACTTTTGCTCATTTCTTAATCTTTGTTTGTATTACTATACACACAATCTTTTCATAACCCTTACTTATCTATTCAAAGAATAATCACCCATTCTCGTTCTTCTAATAATTGAAAATTGCATCATTTTAATATCAAACTTATAACTTATATCTCAATATACCTCTTGTCATACTTGATCTTTTAAACGCCATCTTTGACTTTTCCTATCCCTTTATTCTTTCATTCATTCAAAAATCAAAATCTTCTTATACACATATTATTTATTTTCTTTAATGTTCACATGCTCTTTTATTATCATTTGTTCTCATCTATGATTATCGATCTTCATCGTATCATCGTAACTTTGATAATCCGCTTTACTTATACAGAACCTCATTCTTTACCATCTCTTATACTTGTATTTCCTTCCTTAAAGCCTCATTTTTAAACATACAAATTCTTATTTCCTTGCCTATATCATATCTATATGATGAGAACTACATCCAAATCCACATCATACTTGATTAACTTAACTTTATCTTTTCTTCAAATCTTATAACTCTATTATCCATACTATTACAATTAATCAGTAACAACATTTCAATTTAGGGCATAAGCCCTAATCAGACTAATCATATACATCTTCTCAGTTGAAATCCAACTAGTGTAATTTACTCACTTATCAAACCCACACACTTACTCATATACATTATTATTCCCTTGTCTCTTCTATTACCTTACATTTCCATGATCAAAATATATAATCATGTCTCAATTCACACTATACTTAGTTAATTTACCATGACATCATCTTCTAATCATTTAATTTTAATACACTTACCATCACGTATTCTGTTAGTCAGCACCAGTTCTTCCAATCTAAAGCATAAACCTTCATCGAACCATTCATATACATTTTCCATCACATTATCTGGTTAGCCAACGCTAACTCTCTCCATCTAGAATGCAAACCCTTATTATATCCACACTCTTGCTTATACACGGTACTATCTCTTTGTTTCAAATTCATCACTCTGATTTCATTTATCTTATAAACTGGTCACTGATTCACTTATTCTTGAACTCTTCTACAAATTCTAATCACATCATTAGATCTCTTACCTTTCTTATGGTGACACTTGTTCACCATATTCTATCTTATCCGCATAATAATAAAACTACTCCATATCACTTTTCCGATTCGAAACAATGAATAACTTTTATCACTATTCGGATATGATTTCAACGTTTTTTGAAATCAACCCTTTTGATCTTATGAGGCACTTCCTGAGATGTCCGCTCTTTATCCTATCTGGCCAGGGAAAGTGAATTGCTATAACAATCAGGAATATCACCTCTCACTTCACTTCGAAATCATCATAATCATACTTCTATTATAACTTAACAATCTAATTCTATTAGCAAGACAACATACTCCTTACACTATCAGATCAGAAATTTTTGCCCTATGTTGGCATGTACACATTTTTAAAACTCTTTTACCTTCGGTTTAAGCATAGAATCGGCTAAACCTTAGCTCTGATACCATTAAATGTAACACCCCAACCCGTGTCCAACTCAGATCCGAGTCCGATGTGTCACATCAACTTTTAAAACCTTTACTTGCTCAAAATAATGAAAAATCTACGTTAAAGAAACTTCATATTATTACAAAATAAAAGTTTCCAAACTTATCAGAGCATATACAATTCAATCATTTATATTACATGCCAACTACATCTAAAAGAATAAAATATATATATATCAAACATTTCTTTTTTGATTTGAACTTTGTAAGGAATATGCTGACCTGTCTTGCACCTCTCAACTTCTCTTTTCACTTTCTGTAACCTGCGTGTGAAACACTCATACGCTAAGTCGATGACTTAGTGAGGAATAAATCATATAAAATAACTCTAATTATTTATACATGCATGAACATATCATCTCATGATGCCACACCAAAACAATATAACATTGTATATAACGTAATATACACATATACATATCACACACTATTTCCATCTCTAACATTATTCCACCAACAATATTCTTATCATTTATATCTAATAATCATATCCTCTTATATCTATTCTTTTAATCAACATATGATTGAATTAACCAAACAATACATATATCACCATATAAATCATAACAGATTACCTAGTAAGAAATACATACATACACATAAATCATCATTAGTAGTTTATCATTTAATCACATACTTTTATACTTAACCTTCTTAATCAAACACTATACCCATACATCATCATATGATTTCCATAACATTTATCATATCACAAACATATATTTGTTATTATCTCTTTATTAGCCCATGTACATATGTGAGAACTATATATATATGTGAGTCTATAGAGGTTATGCACTAATGATGTCACCACAGCTCGTATAAATTCACCGAAGTGCCATATAAGATGTCCCTAAGGACCGCGTCGAAATTCCTTAAGAATCATATATTTATGCCAAGGATCAAGTATGTGTCTCAAAAGACCTCACACATGTTCCAAAGAATACATATATATGTCCCGAAGGACCACGTAGACCCTCGACTCTTAGCATGCCAACTATACGTCTAGCTCTCATGACACATAAAATGAGAAGTAATATTCATATTAATCTAAATTCATATATTCATATCACACACATAGCTCATTATTAATTTTCATAAGATTACATCCAGTCACATAGTTCATTTCTATATAATTCACATGTACCTATATTCTTTTTCATATAATCACGTAGTCATATAATATTCCATATGACTTCATATATCATATCACATATACTTTCTCTTTCATATATCTCATGTCATGTATCATATCATGTCACTTATAATCATATAACTTCTACTCATAGGGTTCAACATCATTAAACTTACTTCACTTTTTCATATTATCATACAGTTATATAATCTTATTTGTCCAATCAATAACCTATAGACTTACGCATATACTCATATATACTCTTTAATGTAATTTGTATAGTAATGCTCTATATTTGTATCATATAATGATTTTACCTAAGTCTTCCTTTATAAAGTTTATACTATAGGTTCAAATAGTCTCATTCTATCCTATAAATAATTTCTACCCATCTTATCTCACTTCCCCTTTCACTCACATAAATCATATATATGCTAGTTTAATCTATTTATTTAATTCAATTTCCCATTACTTCTATAATACTCTTTCATAAAGCTTTGTAGTTCTTCACTTTATAACTCATACACCATAGTTTCTTTTAAGTATATAAATCTTCCCTGTATGACTTATGTATCATTATTTATGTTTATGCCCTCAAATTTATACTATCCTCATAGAGTCTCCTACCCTTTCTCATATAATAACTTATACAATATAATATGACTTATACTTGGTTATCTTATGTTCACATATATATCAATGATTCATTAACTTGTAGCTTATGTCACAAGTTCATTTCATTCCTTATGTCTTTATCATATAATTTATTTCATGTTCTTCTATTATTACCTAATAGTGTTTAACACCAATCATATAGTATATACAAAGCATATCAATATCTTTAGTCATGCATACATACAATTAATGTAATACATATAATCACATATAATCATAAAAAACACATAATCATGTCCGTGACTTCATGCATAATACTCTAGGAAATAGACTCATCGCAAGTCTTATTTCCATTAAACACTACATGCCACTAGTATGCACTCACCTGGCCTCACTAGTCAATGCCAATCTATTATCTTTCCCCTTGATCGATCTTACTTGTCAATGATTCTGGAACTCGTTTAGGCTCTGTATCTACATAATTATACATTTTAAGGCAATTATTAGATACTTACACCTTGTAATTTGATACTAACTACTTAAACAAACTTAATAAACCAATATTCACTTTTTCCTTTAGGGGGTACCGATACCCTCCTTAGGGTATCAGTACCCTCATTGCATTATGTAATTTTTTGTTTGAGAGGGTATCGGAACCTGTTGAATGGGTACCGATACCCCTAGCTTAGAAATCACATTTTTAGCACGAACATTACTTCATTTCAGCTTAAACACTTCATATTTCAACCCTTTTTATATACTAAACTCAAACACACATACTTAAGCCCATTTGTACTCATTTATCTCATCTCAAGTCTTAAAATCCTATCTTTCATATGGAATTCAAGAATCATACTAAATTTTCTACTTGTTCTAAATTCAATTCCATCACTTCATATCTCTTAATTAAGTTGAGGACAAGTCAAATTCATCCTTAGAATTTCAAAAACTTTCTATATCAAAATTTCATTTCTTAACTCTTAATAGAAATTCCTTTCTAATTCTCTCTTCTTGACATTTTAAGCTTATATAAGCTTTCCTTAAGCTTATATAACCCCCAAAGATTCAAAACCAATGTATAAATTCAAGAAATTAACAGCTAAAAATCAAACTTACATTTAAGCTTGAGCTACGAGAAAAAAAAGAAGAGAGCAAGAAGAAGGCTTCCAGAAATCTCCCAATACCTACGTGTATGACTCTTATTTAAAGGGAAAAATATCATTTAAGCTGAAAAGAATAAATTTCCCCTTTAATTATTCATCTATGCTATTTAATCCATCACCAAAATTCTTTACTTAAATCCCAAAACTTTTAACTCATTTCCAAATTGAACACAAAACTTTCAAAATTCTCATTTTAGTCACTAGCCGGATTTTTGGATATTACAGTTCAATTCATAAGCAACTGGTTTAAACTAGATTTACCTATTTGTGAAGATTACGTTCATCATCGAACGTCGTCAATAGAAAAGTACTCTAGTCGATTTTGTAATGTAATACACAAACGATGTCCCATGTTGTACGCTCTTATATATAAATATCAAGCCTTTTGTTTAATTCCTTGGAATAGGAGAAGACTATCTCATATTTGTCAAAATATGGTATTTGAGTGTATTTCTTCTGAGGTAAGGTCAAGGGTCCTTGTTTTACCAGTTTTTAGCCTTGATACTTTGTCAAAGATGTATAACTCTAATCATAAAGAGTTTTTAATCCAGTTGATAGTTAAATAACTGCAAGGTTGCAAAATTAATGCAATGCTCATAACCTTAAAATAAACACAAATTTATTTATATAACCTTACAAAAAGGCTTAGAAAAGACAAAAACATATTTAAACAAGATGCTGAAAATGAAAGGTACTATAGTGGTAGATAACAACTTCCACTTATTTATCTAACATGCCCCATTATTCCTAGAATATTGGGTGTGTAATACAGACCAGGGTCTTTGTCCTCATTTGCCCCCCATTTCTTGATCATTTTTTATGTCAACTTCTTTAGATAAACCTTAAGATGCATAAATCTCTGCTTCCTCCTGAGCAGTTTCTTGGTAAAATCCCATCATCATCGTTTTCTTCCCAACTGGAAATTGGGTTCAATGTTAGATCTAGAACAACTTTTCTTGGAGATGACAGTTTTGTCTTGTTTCTGAATACTCATTAGAGCTATTATTAACATTATATTCACAGACTCCTTAAATTGCCCTCTGCCTCACTTGTTTTCAGAAAATCTGATATAGGTATCTAAGGTGTCTTCTGGATTACATCTACCCCATTCCTTCTTAAACCTATGGGCCAGTCTCGAATTACATTTCCTTTTATTTCTTTATTTCTCATCTCTTTCTCATTCTTTAGTATCATAGAAGTATCGGGAGTTGAATCTGCCATACATACTTCACCTTCTTTAGTTTTACCTTTTTTATTTTCAATATCTTCTACTGTATGATCTTCATTTGCCTTGACCCTATTAACTTTATTTTGGGGGTTGAATCCCAATTGTCTGACCAAAATGGATTGACTTTTAACATATACTTCTATGATTCTATGAATCAAAAGGTCTTGAACTCGTCGTTTGAAGTTACCACAATTCTCGATAGAGTGTCATCAGATTATAGCATGATATTCATAAAAAGACTTTCTCATTATACCAACTCGGGTAAGGGGGCAATAAGGGCTTAGCCAGACATGGGTCAATAAGTCAGGCTTGGAGTAACTTGGGATATAACTTGTTACATGAAATTGTAGAAAAACGGCGTATAATCTTCCTTGACATCACTATCTGTGTACAATTGTTTACTTTGCTTTCTTGAAGACCTTGTGACTGATGACCAAAATGTTTTCTTTAAATGTTTGACTCTTGAACATCATGAGAGAGACGGTGATTTCAACATCTCTTTTCCTGGACTAATTTTGAGTTTCTGGGAAGTTTAGGTTTCTCATCTTTAAAACATAGCAACGCCTCTACGATAAGGCTTTAGACCTTTAATCTCAAAATTATACAATTTTTCGTAGAGTGGCTAAAATATCCAGAATGATAATTGCATGAATTTTTGGCATCTTACCATTCTGAACGCAAATAAATACTAGGAGGAATGAGTGTTACAAGACCACTTTCAAAGAAAAAGGGAAACAAGTCTGAATATGAGATTGAAATGGGAATGATATGAGACCAAAATTGGAATGAGATTGAAATTGAAATTTGATTCTCTTTCATTCTTTTTTTCTTTGAATCAACTTCAATTTTCATGTTAGAGGTTTCACCCTTAATTTTTGCTTCCTCCAAATCGATTTCTTCCACATTTTTTAATTTTTGGAGTTGAGTTGGATTTCAATGTTCCACAACAGGTTCTAGGTCATTTGTCATCATGGCATTATCTGTATCATTAACACTCATACTTTTTCCCAAGGTTTTCATCTTTTTATACTCACTAGGGTCATCTAACGTTTTCTCCCTACACAATATAGTAACCATCATACTCAACAGTTTAGACATATGTTCCTTGGACTCAACTTGGAACGTTCTTGTTTCATTAACATTTTTCATTGAGTCTCTATAAGTTTCTCTTGGATTATTTCAATTCTTCCAACTCAGGCTAATATTTCATTCATTACTTTCAATCTTTTAGAGACCTGCCCTGAATGACTTGAATTCACTTTCAGAATTTCTGTTATAAAATCCTTCACAGATTACTCCCACATTTTCATGTTTGACGCATGCTAACATACTATGCATAATGTGAATGTAAATGTGAAAAATTAAAATGCAAATTGTGCAATGCAAATGCATGTATGAAAAAAGTGTTAATCAAGAGTGATCATCTTAAAACAACTTTCATTTAACACAAAGTTTCGATAAATCAAACAAAACTCTACATATAAGGGATAACTTTCACTCCTAACTTTTCTGTTTTCCTTAACAGCCAAATTAACTTCCACTCATGCTCAGGTGTGGAGTTGTCAATCTGTTTTAATTCTCTCATGAAGCCAGCTAAATCAACAAGTTTATTAGCCACATAGCTTGCTTGAGAAGCAACTTCTTTTATGACATTGTCTTTTTCTTTCATCTTCTATGTCAATTCTCGGAGTTGTAGACAATGTTATTCATTTTTTCTAGTGAGAGAATCTTTATGGTTACGGAGTTCTTGTACAAGATTTTCATAATCATCTAAACATTTCATCAATATCTTGTTTCTGGCCCTAATAACTTCTAGTTCAGTATCAATCTCACACTGATGGATCTGATATGCATCTTCTATATTGATTATAGCACTATTTAACATTTTATTTTCAGCTTGACATCTTCCCAATTTAATGGCAGATGTATGGCGTCTTTCTTCTGCAATTCGTAAATCATGAGAGAACTTCTTCGCTCGATTTTCATGTGTCTTGTAGTTCTTTTTCAGTTTAGTGACCCCTGTTATCCACTCTTCTAGGGTATTTCCTATACCAACATTTTTAAAGGTTTGATTGACCTCATGCATGGTTTCCATTTATGTGCTCAATTTATCATTTTCAATCTTTAAATGGCATATTTGAGCCTCATACATTGGTAAGTCTTCTACCTTCTGGACGCTCCTATTGATATTCTTACCTTTGAACACTTTTGGTATTAATCTAGTAGGACCTTCAGTTACCAAACTAGATCGATCATTTATCATAAACTCTAAGATTCCATGATCCAAAAGACATTGGACTCGATGTTTGAAGGAAATGCAATTCTCAATGGAATGTCCTTGAGTTCCGGTATGATATTCACAATGAACATTAATGTCATGCCAATTCGGATACGAAGGTTGCTATGGTTTCACATATTGTGGAGCCACTTCTCGCGCTTCAAGTAGCTTCTCGTAGAACTCCTTATATGATATAGAGATAGCATCAAAATGAGAATTACCTTTAGCATCAAAATGAGAATTACCTTTTGTCTTGGATTGAATCTGAGTTTCTGACGTCGGGAGCTAACTAAACCTCGATGATTTCATATTGCATGATTTCTTCTCATCTCTATGAGCTTTTATAGTTGTCACCATTTCCTTAGTATCTCCAGACAACTTCTGAATACGAATGATGATTGTATGTAATTTCTCAAATTAGTTAGGATCAGAAGCCCCTTGTATATCTGAGATTGTAGGATTATATTCATTGAGCTCTCTTTTTTTTTGTGTAGGAGTCTCTTTTTCTTTGGCTAAAACAAATATTCTACCCGTCATCTTCGACATTTGCTCTCTTATTTCTCATACCTCTTTTTTCTCCTCAACGGGCATACACTATTTGGGTGTATAGTTCTCATCTATCCTCGGAGTTCCCTCAGGATGCCATTCCTTGGCTGCGTCATAGTTTATTTGATCATAAAACTCCTTGTCCATTAATGAAAACTTTTCAATTTTATAACCACTCTCGAATCAATACCTTCTAATCATGTCATGATCATGTAATGCAAGCAAAAGAAATCAATATAAACAAGTTAGACCAAAATAAAATGTATCTTCGGTAATAAATAAAAAAATAATAAAATGGTTAGTACCAATTAATGGAAAGAAAATATATTTATTCTAACCTCATGCTCTCTAGTTCCATGCTTTGTTTGGAAAAATTAACCTAACCACATGACTTCTAGTTTGCATATATTTATTCAAAAAATACATTAATACTACATAAATTAAAAAAAACTCAAAAACTTTTCCTTGTGTACTAATCTTACGAGACTCATTTAGGTTAAGTTTTGCCTAAACTCAAGTTCTAGGTTTCTTATATACAGGGTTTCAGTTCTAAGAGTAAAGGTACTCGAATTGTCCTTGTCGGTGCCCCCTTGGATGACATAGTGCATATTTTCATATGCCCAACACGGAGAATAAATCCTCACGAAGACATAGTGCATATGAACCCCAAAAGCTACTTACTAGATCTAACACATAGAATAAATTCTCACGAAGACGTCGCTTTCACTCCCACTTAAAAGAGAAAAGAGCTCGGGTATATAGCTTAAGTTTATGTAATGCAAAATGAAAATTAATAGAAAAATCAATTAATAATAATTAGTCAATAATCATAAAAATCCTAGCTTCATGCAATCTAATTCTATACTTTGTTTAGAAAATAAAGTAATATTATGTAAATTAAAAAAAAACTCAACAAACTTTCCCTTATGCGCTAACCTTACTAAATTCTTTTTTGGGGTTAGGCTCTACCTAGACTTAAGTTCTATGTTTGATATATGATGGGTGTGGCTCTAAGGTAAAAAGGGTCATCGAATTGTCTTTATTGATGCCCTTTTGGGTTACCAAACCTTCAATCCTAGTCCATTACAGAATTTCAAGTTGAGTTCAAATCGAAGGAACACACTTCCTTATGTCCATACGGAGGTGAAAACCACACAAGGAACATAAGGTGTGAGCTCAAGGAATGGTTCCCTATCCCATATGGAGGTGAAAACCACACGAGGGAGTAGTTTCTCATTCAAACTAAATAGGATAGAGCGGGGTTTTAGCTCATGTCATGATAATGCAGTGCATAGTGTGTGAGGAAAAATTCTCAAACCTTTAACAAACATCCACTTAAAAATTGAATCCTAATATTTGAAAATCAATCAAATATAAATATTAATATATAAGGTTATAAAATAATAAATGAATTAAATCAAAAGAACAGTAAATTAAATAAAACTGAAATCTTAATTTCCAACTATAGAGACAATATATAATTAATTTAGGGCTTGACCAACTTGTCCCCAGCAGAGTCGCCATGCTGTCGTAACCGATTTTCGTCCGGGCACGAATGTTTCTTGGCGGAAAAGTGAGTGAATAAATGAAATGGTTTTCAATGAAAAGTTTTGGAGTCGCCATCAAACCTTTTGGGTTGGATAGGTCGAATACCTAAAAATCATCTTTTAAAAAAGTTTTTAAGAAAACATCATTTAAAAGATAAATCAGTCTGCGTATAACCAAAAATTCATTCTTTTTAGTAATACAAAGGGATTCGGGGTCGGTTACGTTTGGGGAAGGATTAACACCCCCACAACGCCCAATATTGGTACCCGTCGATTATAAAATTGTCTCTATTAGTGAAAATCTAAGAATTCGAATATGAATTTAATTTATGATCCTATTATTCCAGATTCAATTGCATAATTGTATTTAAGGAAAATTCTAAGGAAAATAGAAAAATATTCCAATATTTCCAATCGAAGAAAAAATAATCCCTAAAATACTTTAGGACGAATATTTCTTTTTCCGACTGAAATAATAAGAATATGATAATTCTTCCCAAGAAATAATTTGATATAACTAAAACTAAAATAAATATATTTTTTAGATTTTTATAAGAAGGATATTTATTTATTTTAAAATACCATAATAGCACATCTAGTTACTTTAAGACAACAATTTCTTTAATATTTAAAAATAAATAAATATTATTATTTAATCAAGTTATGAAATGAGTCAAATTATACTTATGAATATATATATATATATATATATATATATATATATATTAGTGAGACTAAAATGAAATAAAAATAAAATAATAATTAAAGTATTAAATTTAAAATATTAAAACATAAAGGGTAATAATAAAAATAATATAAAATTTCAATTAAATAGTGATAAAAATAAAAATATAGGATTAAATTATAAAATATATAAATTAATAGCCTTAATTCAAAATATTGTGAAATATAGATATTATTAGTGTAATTTAATCATAATTAATATTCGGGATAAAATATAAATTATTAAAATTATAGGGGCTAAATAGGGTATTTTACCTTAAAATATATAAATATAATATTAAGGATTAAAAAAAATAAAATGTAAATGTCGAATTAAAATGCACTGAAAATTATTTCAGTGACTAAAATATAAGTTTACAAAACCTCAAGGAATGTGGTTGTAGTTTGACCATTCTAAAAGTTACACAGATACCCTTCCCCAAAACGATGTCGTTTGGGAAGGGGTGTAAATACCCGAAATAAGGCCTTTAGAGGCCATTTCCTCTCATTTTCATCATTTGCTTCTCTCTTTAAAGGAGAGAAGCTCTCATTTCTCTCTAGACTCCCTCACCGGAGGGAGAGCCGGCCATTGGCCAGCCGTCAACAACCGCCGCCGACAGCCACCGGTGGCTGGAGTTAGAGAAAATACCCCCAAATCGTAGATCGAAAAATCCTAAAGCCTATTCCAAACTCCTTTCCTTCTAAAACTCACTAGACCGACGTAGATATGAGTTTATACCTTCGAAAACCTGACAACTTTTGGCTTTCTCGGTAAGCTTCTCCTCTTTATTTCTTTCGATTTGTTGTTGGTTGTTGTTGTATGGATATTTACTCTCCCTTTTCTCTTTTCCTCATTGTTTCTTTGTGTTTTCCACTTCTGTCTCTTTTGTTCTTGTTGTGTGTGTTTTTTCTTTGCAGGTAAATTGAGGCTTTTTATAGCCCTCGAGATGTTGTTCGTTCGGTGAGTCACCGGATCTATGATGGTGACTCACCTTAGCTTCGATGAGTTGTGCGATCCTCTTCGATCTTCTGGAGCCTTCGGTGCGGCGATGGTGGCGTGGCAGCGGCTGGTTGGGGAACATGTAAAGGGAACAGTTGAAGGTGGTGCCGAAATCGCCCTAGGGTTAGAGAGATCTAACGGTTGAGATCACCGACGGCTGGAGGAAATGATTAAATCCTAACCGGGTTTTGGGCCTTCTCGGGTTTGGACCGGATTCTGTTGTAATTGAGTCTATTGTTGGGCTTTCGGATTTAAATTGTATTTGGGACTGTAAATTTATTTGTAATTATTATTTAATAATAAAAAAACAAAAAAAACAATAATAATAAAAATGGGACAAAAACTTAGTGTTTACACGTAGGAATAATCATCATTTTCCTCATGAATAATTCAAACCAAAACATTAACAAAAGTGGTAACACTGTACAACTATCTAAAATCTAACAATAAAATTATTAAAGTATAAAAAATGTAAGAAACTTGGGATTCTATAGTTTGATTACCAGAAAACAAACCACGGATCCGAGTCCGATCATCCAGTACTTTCCCATATAAGAATCTGCAAGAAAAGCACCAATGATCGGAGTCAAGTGGGTGACTGCTGACCAAAAGTGGACTACGTTGGTTTCTTTAGCAGTTTCCATGCCAAATTCTGTCGTCAAATACATCATCATAATTGGAGCTAACCCAGCAGTTGCCATCCCTTCGAAGGCCTCGGTTGCTATCAAAATGTTCCATGAAAATTGGGAAAAAATAGCAATAATCTGAAATAGTTATAAAATGGCCATTAAATACAAAGTTTTGAATTTGGTGGCACCAACCTAAGATGAAAGGTAGAGTTCTAAAGCCCCCTTTTGATGAATGGGATGTAGAGAGGATTTCTCTGACCTTGTTTTCTTCTACCAGAGTTTCCATGGGATTTTCTTCTTTAATTTCTTAGCTTATTTTCCGGGCAGTATATGAAATTGCTAGCTTGTTTTCTTGAGAGATTAAATGAGAATTGTAAAGGAAAGTATGATACCATTGACGAATTTAGAACCTAAACGTCTAAGTTTATAAATAAAGAGATCTTATGAACAACGAGTGTGTTATTATTTGTTTTGTTAACCACTTAACATGAAAACTACCCAATTTTTTTCTTTTTCTTTTTAACTATAACATTCATGATTTGTTTCAATATCATATATATATATATACTCTAATTCAAGATTTATTTAAGTTTAGAAAATGTTTTTTTTTTAATTTTGTTTTCTTAACAAATACAAAACAATGAAAAAAATGTAGTTAAAATTATCATGAACACTTTTTTATGAAAAAATGTAAAAAATTTAAAAAATCATACTTATAAAATTATTTTTATTGTTTTCAATATAAATAATTTGTAAAATTAAAAAAGTTAAAAATAGTATTTAATTTAATAAATTGACTGAAGTATAATTTAATGTAGATTCAGATTTTTAAGAGTTAATTGTATCATATGTCCCTAAACTATGACCATCATTTTAAATTAATCCTTAAACTTTTAAGCATTATAATTTCATCCTCAAACTATGACTCTCATTTTAAATTAGTTCTTAAACATTTGAGCATCCCAATTTCATCCCCAAACTATGAATCTCATTTTATTGGTCCCTAAACTTTTAGATCTTCCAAATTCATCCCCAAATTCATCCAAATATATAATCCATTTCAACCATAGTTTAATCTAATTTTTTTTTTCAAACATATAAATATAACTTGGCAAAATTACTTCATTAAAAAAAAGATGTGATTAGTATATACGTATAATTTAGGATAAAACTGAAATATTCAAAAAGTTTATGAACCAATTTAGAATGAAGATCATAATTGGAGGATGAAAATGAAATGTTCAAAATTTTGAGGACTAATTTAGGATGATAGTCATAGTTTAAGGATGAAAATGAAATGTTTAAAAGTTTAAGGACCAATTTGAAAATGAGGGTCATAGACTGGGGACTATGATGCAACTAACTCATTTTTAAATAATGAATCTCTTACCATAGTTTAAATATATATTAATGTTGAAATTCTCACTATAAAAGAATAAGTTACCAAAAGTATTTTCATTATAAAAAATATTCATATTCTTTTACTAAATATATTTTTCATTTTTTAAAAAAAATAACTAAATTTATTTTCTAAATATTTTTGGGACCTAAATAGATAAATTTAAAATTTTGATCTTATCTTTAACTAAAAATTTAGTGGATATATATATATATATATATATATATATATATATATATATTTCATAATTCATTCTTTCATAAATTATACACCGGTGGATAAATCTAAAGATAATATTCTACTGGAAAATATTCTTTTTATATTTAACTTTCATTTAAACCTTTTCATTCAAAGATAATTTACTGAATATATAAAGTTGGTACATTAGATATATTATTAATTATTTAGGGTAAACTACACCCAAGGTCACTCAATTGTAGGTTTAGTAACATATATGTCACCTTTCTTCTAAAAACTACAAACATGTAATCCAATTAAATTATTGTTACAAACATGTCACTAGTCATTAAATATTAGACATGAGTAGTTTTACATCCCTACATAATAATGATTTTAGTCCTAAAATCTCATACAACCTATCAATTTAGTCCTAATTTAAAATAATTAAATAAATTTAACTGTTCATATTTGAAAATTTCATCATTTTAGTCTTTTTCTTTTTCTTCTATGTTTGTTATTCTCTCATAAATGTCATGTTACTTCTATTTTTAACAAAGCAATCATTTTATTAATTTTAAAATTACCGTTAGATAGTAGATTACAAAACCTTAGATGTGGAAAAAAAAACAACTACTAACACCCTAGACGACAAACAAAAGCATACCTAATAAAACTCGGTCAAGACATAGAAAGCTCTTCAAGCCTAACACGATACATGATACACTAAATCTCACCATAATTGACAAACTTCATTCAGATGCAACTATCTGAAAAACTCTTAAATAAACTTTCCACATCATTTAAACAAAATTTAAGAATAAATTAAATTGAAAATAATCTCATGCCCGAAACAAGTAAACAACCAGCTTCCAATAGGAGTGGTCTACAGAACAAGTAATGATACCACGAAAAGATAAATACATTACGCAAGATCTAAAGACACATCAACTCATAGTCATACAATGATAATCCTTAAAGTTCTCAGTCACTCAACTGATGACAAAAAGACGGGACGAAAAAACACCAAATCAAAGCAATCAACACACAACTCAAGCGTCTATTTCATCACTACAACCCGTATATCACACTAAATCATATCCAGTGAATATAATTTGATATATAAATGCAATAATTGATAAAAAAAAATTAAATATGAAGGGTTAAATTTATTGAATTATTTTGAATTAGGACCAAATTGATAGATTGTATAAGTTTTGAGTAAACTATTATTATACCAAGCCATATTAGACATTTGTTTTAAATTTAATGATGTAACTATTGAATTAAAAATCCATAATTATGAACACATATTTTAATGTATATTGTTATCATAAAATATGAAATAAATTAAGTGATCAATAATGTTATAAAGTCATAAAGTAATATTTTATTTTTGATCGATTCTCTCCAAGAATGATCAACGAAAACGTCCAAGAAGAACAAAGAGCTACAAAGAAAGTAAAGAATAGAGAAACAACAATGGAGGTGAATGAATCAAATCAGCCAGCAGATAATATGCAAATTGAAGAAGGAGTTCAAGATGTTAATGAAACAAACAAAGATACATCTAAGATTCCAGAAAAAGTTTTGTATGCTGCTATGGTGGCCAGTGGATCGAGTTCCAACAAAAATCCTCCTGTCAAGATGCCTGAAGAATAAATAATCTTTCAAGAAGGGGATATCACTATGGACAATTCTGGAGATTTTCCAAGGATAAGATTTTCTAAAAGAATCCATGATCTGATAGATAACAACATGAAACAGGTTATTATTACTCGATTGTTGGGAAAGAAGATTGGATATAAGGCGCTGATTAACAGAATATATGCATTATGGAATCCAATAAGTAATTTCAACTTGATTGATCTTGAAAAACGATTACTTTCTAGTGAAGTTCGAAAACATGGAGGATTATACAAGAGTGCTTACTGATGGTCCTTGGATGATATATGGAAGTTACCTAACCTTTCAGCCATGGTCAAGGAATTTTTCCACATCCGAAAAGCACCCTTCACAAGTCATTGCGTGGTTACGCCTACCTGGGTTACCCTACAGGTATTATAATATAATGCTCATTAGAACAATCGCAAACACCATTGGAAGAGTCATTAAGATTGATTATAATACCAAAGTTGGGGAGAGAGGAAAATTTGCCAGAGTTGTTGTGGTTATTGATCTAAACAAACCTCTAATTTCATGCGTGGAAATTGATGATTTCATCCAAAAGATTGAGTATGAAGGACTATAAAAAATATGCTTTAATTATGGAACATATGGTCATGCTAAGGAAGTCCGTCAAAGCATTCAGCAGGATAATCAGATAGAAACTTCAAGTAATAATCAAGACATTGGAGTACAATCATCGAGCGATAAAAACAAAGAAAATTATTTCGGTCCATGGATGGTTGTTCAATCAAGAGGAAGAAACAGTAAAAATCAAAGTTTCCAAAACAAGAACAAAGAAGTGGAAAAAATAACAAACCAGGGGTCTAGATTTACGCCAATTCAGGAAGAAATGTTGGAGGAAGAATCCAGAGATAACGACAAGAATAACCAAGTTATGAAAAAGGAAGGGGACGTACATAAAGAGACCACAGAACCGAACACATCTATGAACCAGAGAAGAAATAAAACAAAGGAAGGAAGAACTATGAGAAACAAGGACAATGCAACACAGGAAGAGAAAAGTATAAAACAAAATCAGAATAGAGAGATATCCACTAGAGCTGGAAGTAAACACAAAATTTTGATTGAGGATCCTACTATGGAAGAAGAAATGGAATTGAGTCATGAACATACCAAGAAACAGAATATTGGAGAAATTCAAATTACTGCTAAAGAAAATGCCAATATTAAGGAACACAGGGCAAAGTTGGGAACTGGAAACCACACACAGCTATATCAATTCAAGAAAAGGACTATAACGGTAGCCAACCATCTAGATGGAACTTCAAAAATAAACCTAGTCATATTTCTCAGATTACTAATAAAGGTCTGAAAGTAAGAAAATATAAAAGCCCTATTACTCCTAATGCTCCTTTAATTTCTGAATGGATCCAAGAGAATAACATAAATGCAGAAAATCTAGCCCCACCTGATAATAATAGTCCCACTACCAATCAGACCCAACTTGTGGAGCAAATTAATCAGAATCAGTTGCAAGAAATTGATCAGAGGGGGAAAGAATAGGTTAATAGTATCACTTTACTTTCTCAAGATTAATGAGAATCCTATTTTGGAACGCCCAAGGAGTGGTTAAACCCTCATTCAGAAGACATTTCAAGGATTGTGTGAATATCTACAAGCCTAATATCATCACTCTTATGGAAACACACGTTAGCGGAAGTAGAGTTGACAAAGTCATTACAAATATGGGTTATAACAGTTCCTTCATAATCGAAGCTCAAGGAAACAGTGGTGGCATTTGGATTCTATGGGATAAATCGGTGGAAGTAAAAATTCTAAATGTTTCTAATCAATATATTCATGCAAGTTTCAGATGTACTAATAGTAATTGCTAGGAATACCTTACAGCAGTATATGTTATCCCTAACCCTAATATTAGAAGTAAGCTTTGGGATCTTTTGTCGAAAATTAACCCTCACAATAATGCTCCCTGGATCTTAGGAGGTGACTTTAACTGCATCCTAAGAGCTGAAGAAAGGATTGGTGGTAGCAATCGATATAGAGTTGGTAGTAAACTATTTCAAGATTTCATTTTCAATAACGAATTGATGGATACTAATTATCAATGAGATGATTTCACTTGGCGAAGAGGTAACCTTTGGAAAAGACTTGACGGCTGCTTTGATGAATATGAAATGGCTTGATTTATTCCCTTATACTAGAGTGCAGCATCTTGACCGCATTGGCTCTGATCACTATCCTCTCCTCCTTCACAGGGATTAACTTTTGAATGACCCTTTTAAATTCCTGGCAGCCTGGATGGAGCACCCGGATTTTGAAAACTTGTTGAAAACAGAATGGGTAATACACAATGAATTATTAGAAAGCCTCAATCATATCAAGCTTAGCTTAAGATTCTGGAATAGAGAAACCTTTGGAAGCATAAATCTAAAGAAGAAAAGAACTATCTCGCGCTTGAAAGAGATTGATAAGCCTCTGTGCAAGTACAATTCTACCAGACTGTCTAACATTGAATCTGAGCTAAAGATTGAACTTGATAATATATTCAGATAGAAGGAACTTCTCTATGCTCAAAGGGCGAGATGTAAATGGATTGCTCATGGTGACAAGAACACGAAGTACTTCCACTCTTGTGCAATTGCGAAAGGAATGAGAAAACGGATTACGACTCTTAAAATAAACTCAGATGGTTAGTGTGAAGACCAAGAAATTCTTAAGAAACATGTTAAGGAATTCTATGAAAACCTGTTCACTAGGGATCTATCGAGCAATCAAAATCTGGATAATCAAAATCTTTTCCCTGAGCTGAAAAAAGAGCATTGGGATTGTTTGGATAAATCGGTTGAAAACAATGAGATTAAAGAGGCTTTATTTAGCATGGGTCCTCTCAAAGCTCCCGGATTATATGGCTTTCATGTTACTTTCTATCAAACTAACTGGACACGGTTGGGGAAAAAGTCTGCCAGCTAGTCAAACAGTACATTAATGAGGGTCAGCTTAATGAAGATATTAATAGAACGAGTCTGGTGCTAATTCCTAAGGTTGATAATCCTGAAAGAATTAATCAGTTTAGACCCATTAGCCTTTGTCAGGTTATCTACAAAATTATTATGAAAGTTATTTCTAACCGCCTTAAGCCTATGCTTCCTACTCTCATCTCCAATAGTCAAACGAGTTTTGTTCCGGGAAGAGTAATATCTCTCTTTCTCAAGAGGTAGTTCATTCCATGGAGAAAAAGAAAGGAAGAAAATGATGGATTTCCATTAAAATTGATTTAGAGAAAGCTTACGACAGGCTAGATTGGAATTTTATTAAGAATACTATGGAGAAATTAGGACTGCCTAACAGAATTATAAGAGCTATAATGAACTGCATAAGCTCTACGACTATTCAGATTAATTGGAACGGAGAACTTACCGAGCCTTTCAAGCCTTCTAGAGGAATCAGACAGGGAGACCCTTTGTCACCTTATCTCTTTGTTATATGCATGGAAAGATTAGCACGAGAAATAAATTTAGCTACGGAAAAAGGAAGTTGGAAACCTATTAAGCTTTATAAGATTGGTCCTAATATTTCTCACCTTTTCTTTGCAGATGATCTTATCCTTTTCACGGAGGCTGACAATTCTCAAATTGAAGTTATTCAGACTACTCTAAACAGATTCTGCTTCAACTCAGGGCAGAAAGTTAACCTGCAAAAATCCAGCATCTATTACTCCAACAATGTTGATGCACAAACCAGAAATTCCTTTACAAACAAGTTAATTATTAAGGAAGTGGAAAATCTTGGAATATACCTGGGAGTTCCTATATTGCACAATCGAATCAATAGAAACACCTACAGCAGTATTATTCAAAGAGTTAAAGATAGACTCACAGGATGGAAAGCTAAAACACTTTCTCTAGCATGAAGAATTATGCTTGCCAAATCAGTAATTTCTTCAATTCATGCATATACTATGGAATCAATTTTAATTCCCAAAGGAGTATCAATGAATTGGAAAGACTTATCAGGAATTTCATCTGGAGAAGTACCAATGATCAGAAAGGATTACACCTTGTGAACTGGGACACGCTCTGTAAATCTGTGAAAAAAGAAGGACAAGGGCTAAAGAAATTAAGGAGCCAAAATAAGACTTTTATTTTTAAACTTGCCTATAAACTTATTAACATACCTGATCTTCTGTGGGTACAGGTGATGAGAAGTAAATACAGAATAAAGGAAGTCCTACCTGAGGAATTACATAAAAGAGGTGGATCACAACTATGGAATCATATTTGTTCATTATGGCCTAAACTTAAACAAAACATTTGTTGGAATATTGGCAATGGAAAACAGATGGAATTTTGGCATGATAAGTGGTTAAACAGTAAAGAACCCATATCTAGTCTCTGCAATCAACCAGGGGAAAAAATCAAAAGTGAAGGATATGGTCAACCAGAACGGTACCTGGGACTGGAACATAATAACAAGATTTATCCCGGACCAAGTTATCAGTATGCTCAAAGCTACTCCGCCTCCAGTGGATGAACACCTGACCAACTCTCCAGGTTGGATTCTCTCGAAAAAAAGGGTTTTCTCGGTAAATTCTATTTACAAATGGATAGAAAATATAAACAACAATATGGATGAGAAAAATTGGAGCAGTATTGCAAAACATAGAAACATTCCCAGGATTAAAACATTTTTATGGCTGATTGGAGGAAATAAAATCCTGACCAATTCGGAAAGAAAACGAATACACATGACGTTGGATGAGAGTTGCCCTATGTGTGGATACGAAATCGATGATATTAACCACACTTTGAGATTTTGTCCTAAAGCCTTAACTATATGGGCAGAATTGATCGATCATATAAAAATGGATAGATTCCTAAGCAAGAGTATGGAGGAATGGGTTATCGAAAATCTTGAAACGACCCAATCCCCTAATACAAGAATGGAGAATTGGCCTATTTTGTTCAGCCCTATTATTTGGTTGATCTGGAAAAGAAGAAATCAGATAGTTTTCGATTCTGAAATGATTGAGAGAGAATCAATAATCCAACAAGCATTTAGACTTACTCAGGAGGTTGAAAATTTAAAAACCCTAAAGACTGGGATTAATCAAACCAGAAGGAATGTCCAATACGGATGGAAAAAACCAGAGATTAGCTACTGTAAAATAAACATTGATGGAACAAAAAACCAGAATAATGGAGATGCAGCATGTGGAATAGTAGCTAGAGACTATAAGGGAAACTGGCTCTGGGGATTTGGCAGGAAAATAGGTATTTGTACCTTATTGGAATAAGAACTTTGGGGAATTCATAAGGTTTAAAAATGGCATGGATGAAAGGAGAAAGAAAAGTCATCCTGGAATCAGATAACAAGGAAGTTGTAAAACTGATAAAAAATAGATCAACTGAGCACAGACAACTAACAATCCTTCAACACATAGACAATCTGCTCAAAAGAAATTGGCAAGTAAAGATTCAGAACATACCGAGGGAGGCTAATCAAGTCGCAGACATCATCGCCAAACAAATGAGGAACCAACGAGAAGAATTTGTTTTTCTGCACAATTACCCTAAGGAAGCTGAGGAGATGATTAGAGCTGATAAAATGGGCTTCTAAGAGGCCCATTCACCTATATTAAACCAAAAAAAAAGTCATAAAATATTAGAAGTTTCATGAAAATAAAAGTTTATATACTATTAAAGTTATATTTAAAAATGTCGGACTACCATGTGGGTTAGGACAATCCTTTTCGATAATTTAAAATAAATAAATATTACCTTTTAATTGATTATGGAAAAGTCGAGTGATGCGAATGATGTTATCATACTTATAAAGTTTGAAATGTCATGAAATCAATCGACATGTTTCAATGAAAATTATTTACAAAATTAAAGAATCAGATCAAAGAATCAATTTAATTAAAACTAGGATTACAATACAATGAATCAAAATTGAAGGTATAATGGAATAAGTAAGTAATTAAAAATATAAATGGTAAATCCAAAGATATGGAAAGTAAATGAAAATGGATATAAATACCAAAATTATCAAAAATGATAAAATATTAAAACACAAATGAAGGAAATAATAAATAGTAAAAATCTAAAAAGAAAATAATAAATAATAAGTGATTATAAATGAAAGGTAAATATAGGTTGAATAAAAATAATATATATATATATATAATATGTTATGATATATACATAATAAATATATATATATATATATATATATATATATATATATATATATTTATATCTTAATAATAAATTATATACCAAATATAAACAAAAGTATGTAAAAACATTATATGGGTAAAGATTGTGTGTATATATAAATATGATATAAATAATGTTAATAACGTATAGATATATTATAGAAAATTTCAAAGAAGATGAATTAGAATTAAAAAAATATTTGGTTTTTAGGGAGAAACCTTCAAGATGCTAGATTTAAGAAAAAACTATTAGAAATAATTTTTGTTGTTGTCGATTTCTCCCGTCCAATAAAATTCTAAAGAAAAAAAAAGGACAAAGTTGTAATCGATCGAGAAAACAAGGATGAAAGCCAAAAATAAATAAAAAAAATACCTTGAAATGAAAGTTCTCTTTTATTACTACTATTATAAGGTTACAATGGCATAATCTCTTCTCACTTTTTCTTTGTTCCTTCTATCCTTTTTTATTCCATTTTCATGTCCTTAATGGGATGGAGAATACCTTTATTTATAATTGATGTAACACCCTAATCCAGTACGACACGAAGATCCATGGATTAAGACGTCACACGGGACCACCGAAGCGGCTAACCCAAAATTTTCTTCAAAACGATTGTAGATACCATGTGAAATTCATCCCAAATAAAATAAAACGTTATAACTCAAAGTTTACAAAATATGGGGAGCACCCAAATCATCCAGAATAAATATATTGAGTTTAAAATCAAAACAGAGTTACATCTGATACAATAGGATTACAATAGTACATGCCCTCTAAACCAAATCCAGACGTACTCTAGTGCCTCGGTCGTGCTAGAATATCTGGTGATGATAATGCTCCTTAGCTGATCCCCTAAGAACTTACACAAAAAACACATTCCATACGTTGAGCTTATGAGTTCAATGCCTCACTGATAACTGTACTATACTACATGCATTCACTGGATGAGTTGCTAGTGGTATAAATGTGAATACATGTAAACTACTAATGTGTACTACTAAAATAGACATCATGTTGCAACTGAGGGTTCTGCATCTCAGAGCTCACACAGCCCTCTAGCCTTGTTAAAATACCCTTGGGTATTTAGGTGTTATCCGGAGTTGAATCGGAAACGTAAACTCGATCAACTTAATCTGTCGAGCCTTGGGGCATCTGTGCCTAGTCGGCTACTGATGTGCCTTGGCATTGACTGGGATATCCAACTGACTGTCGTGTTCTACTAGAGAGACTAGGGTGTCCTGGTTGTTTCCCGAGTGCCAAGCAAGGTTAATTTTTTGTCATCCTAGTTGTTATTGTTTCTACTGTTATGAGTTTTATTATTGTTCTCACTTGTAGTTTTATTTGTTGATATTCTGGTGTTTTTAGGCCCTTCAAGTCTAACCCCTTAATCCTTGGATTATTTATCCAAAATTATCCGATGGTACCAATACTGCCCCCTTGAGTATCGATACCGCCTCACGGTATCGATATTGACTGAGTTGTTCTAGACTGATGTAGGAGGCGTAGTATCGATACTCCTAACTGAGTATCGATACTCTGGTACTGGGGTATCGATATTGTATGAGTCTCGATACCAAAATTAGGTTTGATGTTTTGAAAGATATACCTCAGTATCGATACCCCTTCTGGGAGTATCGATAGTTTACTCTTGGTACCGATACTCCCCTGAGTATCAACCAAAAATGTATTTTGAAATCAGATAAGAAGTCTCAGCATCGATACCACCCGACGAGTATCGATACTTCTAGCCCAAACCTATTTGTTTTTAACACTTGAAGAACAATGTTGGTATTGTTCTTTCAGTACTGATACCCAAGCCCAAAAATACAATATTTTAGGAACGAAAAATGCTAATTTTCTACCCCCAAATACCCTATTAAGGTTCCCAACTGTTATTAAAGTTTTATGTCTGATTATAGGGCTCATAAAGAGTTTTTAAACAACTGAAAAACATCAAAATGATGCATTTACCATGAACATGCTTCATAACTCATACAACCTACCAAAATTTATCTATTGATCTATATGTGGTAGAGCTGAGTTAGAAGTGATTTACAGTGATAATCTAGACTGTTGAAAGTGTCCAAGGCTCAACCAAGAGTAAATTTCTCTTTCCCCTTAGCTTTGGAGCTTTCTCCAACTTCTCTCACTAAGTAAGACATCAAGGTAAGGGTTACTAATGTTATTGGGAAGCTTAGAAGAGAATTTAAAATGTTTTTAGAGGTTTGAATCTTCCCAAAACAAGTTGGAATCACTTCGGTTTCTAAAACCTCCACTAAACCTATATTTGTGTTTTCTTTACCAAAACTTACAAATGGGGGTTTGAAATGAAACTTGAGATGAGAGGATTATTGTTCTTACATTAAATTTCCCTTGCAACACTTGGAAGTCTATAAAGTTCCTACCCTTTTACTTAGGTTTAAGAAAGAAGATGAAGAGAAGAGAGTGGAGTTTTTGTGAGAGGAAATTGACAAAGAGAGTTGAGAAAAAGAGAGGAATCAAAAAATATATAACCAAACCTTAATAGTTTTCAGTTTTTGAAATCTTGAATGGTATAATTTCTCTTTTGATCCTCTTGGTTTTTGATCCCAACTTAAAAACACCCCTTTTCCATATGTTGGGCCAACTCAAGCCCAAACCAAAAGCTCACTTGACCCAAGCTTCTCTATTGAGCTAATAGATTTTATTTAATCCACTCGGTTTAACTCGAAACTACTAACCTGGAATTCGAGGCTTTACAGTTGAGCATTCCTATATGTAGTGGTCTAAATCATTTACATCGACTGCTAAGATGTTCCCATATCATACAAGATCTTTCATATCCAAGGAAATAGCATTCAATCCTATCAAATCACATCAATTAGTGTAGTTATTTCTCTTTATAGGAGATCACACTATATATGGCAAGATTCCATAGGATATTCTCAGATATGATGACATTTTCCCTTTTAAGGCTAATATGAACGGGCTTTTTAATATTCCCTAATAAAAGGATTTATTCAAACAAGTTTGGAGCACGAATAAAAATTAAGTATTACACAATTTTTACATATCAAGATGTTACAATGATAAAAGCTCTTGCTTTACAATGGCATGAAACATGACATTTATTAAGCGTGTGGCATATGTATCAAAATACAGCTAAGCATCTTATTGATGTGTTTGGGAGATTTAATAGTTTTACTTAAGATTTTAATATTTACGTGTATGATTATGATGAAGAGGAAGATTCTCTAAATGCATGGGATCAATTGCTTGCAGAGTACAATTTAAGGACTAACAGTTGGTTGCAAAAACAATTTGAGTTGAGAGAAAAGTGAGCTTTAGTTTATGGAAGATAAATTTCCTGCGCAGATATGTTCACTACTCAAAGAACTGAGAGTATGACTACTAAAATAAAAATATACATTAGTCATAACTATGATTTATTAATTTTTTTTATCATTTTGAAAGATTATTAGCTGATAGTCGCCATGAAAGCTAATTACTAAGAAAATCAAAGTATGACATCTCTCACATACCCTATAAAGATATTGAACCATGTTGCAGATGTGTGTCCTTTAATAGTATTTAAAGTTTTTTTTGAAAAAAATATGGCTTACTCGGGATTGTGAGATGCACATTATTGAAAGTCCAAGGACTATTACTAGTTATAAAGTCATTTTTTTAGAATTTTTTTTTGTCATCATACGGTTATATTTGACTCATCAAATTCTACAGTCAGTTGTAGTTGAAAGAAATTTGAACTTACTGGTATTTTATGTGCACATGCTTTGAATGTATTTTCATTTCAAAAATTTCAAACGAGTTGAAGCAATCTATAGACGAATGAAGCAAAAATTTGAGTTGCAATAAATTTGTCAATGTCTACTAGGTCAAATGATCTTAAAATAGATTTAGGAACTCATTACAAAATTGTACTTAGATAGTTTTCTCATTTAGCGACACGAGCTACAACGACTTAACAATTATTTGATGTTGCTAAGGATGATGAAGAAAAGACCTTGAGCAAAGTTGAAGCAACCTTAAAACAATTATCGATTGAAGAGTCTTTGAACAAGGGTGCTGAAAAAACGATTTTCCATGTTAATGCAATTGATCAAATATAGAATAATGAGAAAAAAGTTAAAGGAATCAAGTGTAAATATAAAAGAAAAGGAAATGGATCATCTATTCCATCAAAAAAAGCTCTAGAAAATATCACAAAAAAGGAAAATCATCGAAATAAAAAAATAGAAAAAAAATTATTCGAGATAAAGAGGTAAGAATTGTAAATTTTTAATATTTTTATGTTACTCTTGAATATTTTTAGAATTTTATATTTTTAATATATAATATCATACTTACTAGTTATATCATAATTCTTATATATTTTTTTATTTTATTTAGTTGGTTTAATTTTTTTTTTGTACGCATAGTGAACTTGTTTTGTATTAATTATAAAATTAATTTCTTTTGGAAACAATCTCAAATTAATAGCGATAAATCAAATTTGGATGTTTTGTGTAACACCCTACACCAGTACGACACACAGTCGTCCGATGAGAGCATCACATGGAACCACTGGAGTGGCTAAAAAATTTACTTTATCATATTCAATGGAAAAACATTCATTAATAATTATTTGTGATAAAATATACAATAACTTTCATACAAAACAGTTTACAGTTGGGAGCTCCCACGGATACAAAAATCAAATGTACAGACCTTGAATTTAAAACAAGTTACGACTCGATTATACAAAATAAGAGTTACAAATATACATGCCCTCTAAAAAGAAATCGAGACGTACTCTGCTCCAAAAATTTGGGTCTGGATCTACCCGGTACAAAAGTTCTTCAAGTGCTCCACCTAAGAATCTACGTAAGGAAACAAATTACAAACGCTAAACTTACTAGCACAGTGCCACAATAATAACTAAAACATACTAATAGGGGTTTCATTTATAACATGATCAAACAACTGATAAAAAGATATAATGAATATATTTAATCTGAATCATAGCGAGTCTCCTTGTGATACTCAATCTCTATGCTATGGTAGACATCATGGTGCAGCTGAGGGATCTTTGCATCTCGGATCTCACACACCCCTCTAGTTTGTCGAGAATGTGGCCCCTGAAATTTATGTATCAGACACCACACCCCTGACTAGCCCACCCCTTGCGAGTGTCAGACCTTGCGCCCTAGTTAGTCAGTTTAAAGTGCCTTGTGAACTCTCTAAGGATATCCAGACTGATTCTATGATTCGAAACCCTGAACTAAAGGAACTCGGGTATCCGATTCGTTTCCCGAGAATCAAACAATGCTAGTCTTATTTATCCCTACTTTATCTCTTTTCTACGTTTGATTTGGCGTTAATACTTGTAACCTTATTTGAGAGTAATTATAGATTTCTTAGGAACCTGATTTCCCTATTACAATCCCCTGAAAATCCTGAACTTAATATGTATGTTGGTACCGATACTGGCCTTTCTGTATCGGTATTGACCTCTAAGTATCGATACTCTATCCTATTATTACATTATTTGAAGAAGGATAATATCGATACTTACCGTCTAGTATCGATACTTCCAAGCTAGGGTATCGATACTAAACGGGGTACCGATACTAAATTTAGATTCGATGTTTAAAAAATAATCTTAGTATAGGTACTCCTATAGGGAGTATCGATACTTCTACCCTGGGTATCGATACTGTCATGAGTATCAATACGAATTTTAGCTTCGATGCTTTCAAAAATCCCTCAGTATCGATACTCCTGTTCAACTAAGCCAATTTTACACTTCCTGAAGAACAATATCAATATTATTCTTATAGTACTGACACCCCTGCTCGAAAAGGCCTTACTTAGGCTTGAAATTTACACCCAAACTCAACCACATTGCTACATTGAGGTTTTCAATTATTATTAATCTTATGTGATCAATAAAAGTCATAAATAAGGCTTCAAAACATACTTGTAACATAAAACATTAAATCTACCATTAACATGCTCATCAAGCTTATTTCTAGATTTTCATGCTATCTAACACTTCTAATGACCCCCTAGAAGTATGAAGAAGTTGTAAGTGTGGTTACCTTGTATTTTTTGCTAAAATACAAAGCCTCCAACTCAATCAAGAGGTGCTTTCTCTTTTCCTTTAGCTTTTGAGCTTTCTCCCACTTTTTTCACTATTCAAGGGTAAGAAAATAAATTCTAAGTGAACTAAGTGATGGAAATAAGGATGAGATCATTTCCTAGAACTTAAATCTATCAAAACAACTTAGAATCCAAGATTTCTCTTAAACCTCCCAAAAACCCATTTTGGAAACTCAATTTAAAACATGTAACATGGAGCTCAGATTAAAGCTCGAAAGATGATGATTCACATTCTTACCTTAACCAACTAGAATTGGTTAAAAATCCACACTTGAGAAAGGAAGATGAAGAAAAGAAAATGGAAGGAAGAAGAAATGGGTAAACTACAATTTACGTCACTACACTTTCAAGCTCATACAAATATCATTACTTTTCATAAATCTTTTGGGTCCAGCTTAGCCCAATTCCAAATATACTTAGTCCAAGCTATTTTAATAAATCTTTTGGGCCCAACTTAGCCCAATTCCAAATAAACTTAGTCCAAGATATTTTAATAAATCCTTTGGGCTCTAAAATGGATCTTGGGTTGACCCAAACTACTGACCCGGGTTTCGGAGCGTTACATTTTGAATCCACGTGGTCAACCTACATCTCAATTCATACAGATAATTTAAGTTTTGTGATTATATTTTACTTATATAAAAATATTATTGGTTTTATATTTTTCTAACTTTTTTTCACTAGTAATCCACAACGGAATTCTAATTTGGATATGAATATCATGAATCAAACTACAACCAAAGTATGATAGATTTGTTGCGGGGAATGTTTATATTATAATAAAGAAATATTATTTTATTTTATTCTAATTATGATACTAATTTTAATTTTTTAAATATTTTTAGGCTCAAATGTTACAAGTACAATTATTACAAAGAGAAAAGTTAGGAGAAAGACAAGAAAATAGATGAAATATTAGACTTCAAATATTGGTGGAATGCAAGATTTTAATATCTTATGTTTGTTAATATCAATAATTCATTTAAGCTTGTTTAATTTGTTAGGCAAGATGATTCTTGTTCTATTACTATGAGCTTCTTTTTCATTTGTTGAATTTATGAATTCCTGCAATATGATATATCATTATGATTATTATTAATTAGATGTTTCTAATAGTTTAACTTGTGAATTCATGCAATATGATAAATCATCATAATGAAAATACAGTAAATAAATGTTCTCAGAATGACAGCTTACAAGAGTTAGACTGACATTTAATGAAGACCATTGTCTGTTGAAAACTATTTGGGATAGTAAAAAAATGAAAAAGAAAATAGGAATAATTACTCCAAACATAGTCAGAATCCACAAAATGGACCATAATTTTTCACATTTCAAGCAATGGTAGTCCATGGTAATATTAGACATTGAAAGTGCAATAATACAATGGTTGTGCAATTGTTCATCAAACGAAATAGGTAATCAACTTGTCTGACATGACAATTGAATGAGAGAAGTTACAGAAAATTGTTCCTAACATGGTCTAAAGTTCAAGGTGCCTCTTATGCTTCTACCTGTTAATGCAATGGAAAAAAGATTTACCAATGCAAAGGCTCCGTCAAATACATGCCCACAACTGAGTTCATTTTGAAGCTATGGAACAGAACTGAAGCCATATTAGCTTTTGTTATTAAAACAGTTTATGCAAGGTAAAACTAGATCGGCGTGATACTCAATTATTCTTGATTAGTTCATTCCAGTGCTTTAAAGCAACAAGCTCCCTCACCTCGACATCCAACATACTGAGACGACAATTTAAATCCCCGAACCAAAATATTTGGCTGTTAAGAAAAGTATCAATTTACAAAATAATTTCATATTTGGTTCTCCACCTTGCTTTTGAGTATATTGCTACCGTGAATGTACAATATTTATTTGTACGCTCTTCATTTCCGAAGTGTCGTATTCCACAATCGCGAACAAAAAGAGGCTCACATTTTTTTCTAAAACTCTTATTCGTGTACTCAATCAAGACAACAAGAGTTTTTTTTTCTTTTGACATCATACATATCTAGCTAGAGTTGTACAATATTAAGAGAAACTTAAAGATCAATTATCCCATCATGACCTCTTATTCCGGATATCTCAGTATGGTCTTCCTGAGGTCCATGACAAGGGCCATAAGTTTTGTTGCAAGCCACAAAGTATATAAAATTAAGCATGGCCAAGCCAGTGACAAGGAAATAAAAATAATCAAAATGTCCTTTGTTAGATTGCTTGAAAGCCAACTTTCCCCTCCTGTTTTAGTAACATTTTGAACTGTGCTCGTTAAGCAAGCTGACACTAGACCTGCAATGGAAAGTCCCAATCCATGCAAACCAGTCGCAATGGTTGACATGGTTTTAGGTAATTAAGAGTAGCAAAATTCAACCTGTCCAATGTTGGTAACATGAAAAATACACCATCTCATATTGAGTGGGAAATACCACTGGCTTGGGTACTTATAGTGTGCATTCTTCCCTCCCTTGTTGAGTGATAAAGAATAAGGGACAATTTCGCGCGCTGTCGTTGTGTGGCCGGCTCGTGCCCTTGGCAATATGTGAAGCCTACTTGTAAATAGAGAGTTTCATAAGCTTCTCAACTCACCAATTCACTCTCAATTCTCAAATCGCTCTAAACACTCAAAAGCTTCCTAAGATTTCCGAGTTTTCTTTGGTGATTCAGAGAAGCAGTACCACTAGCAGTTCACTCCGGTTTCAGGTGTACGGAATTTTGGAGCGACCGTGTTAACCTCATGGGACAATCCTCCTGTAGTAGAAATTTGTTTCTAACGCAGTGGTTATCACCACGACACGGTTTTAGTCAATTTGATTGTTTATTATTGTTTATTTGTCCTGTCAGTACTAACATGTTAATTTTGTAGTATACATTTCCAACAATTTAGAAACAAATTCATTACTACAAAATATCGAATCCACTAAGCAAGTTGATCCCCGATCTTTCCAAACTTGATTCACTCGATGGATTGAATTATTAAAGGTGGTCCCAGCGGATTCTCATTTTCTTCGAGCAACTTGATCTCAATTACGTGATGCTGAAGCCGCCACCACCTACTCTGGGGACTACTCCAGCTACAACTACTGCTATTCGTGATGACACCTTGCCTGATGCCATTGTTGTTTTGTCGCTATTGCTGAGAAGTATGAAAAAGATAACAAGATCACAGTGCGAGGCCATTTCCTAACCCACGTGTCGAACAAGCTTTTCGACATGCTCCTCAAAGAAAAAATCTCCAAGGTTATATGTGATACACTCGAGAAAACGTATGGCGTTGACGATACGAGCATCAAGAAGTACATCGTTGATGAGTGGCTGAGGTTCCAGATGACTAATGACAAGCCTATTATGTACCAAGTCCATGATTATGAAAATTTGGCCTCTAACATCATGGTTGAAGGAATGAAGATGTGCGAAGTACTGCAAGCCAACGTCCTAATCGAGAAGTTGCCCAAGTCCTGGTCTGATTACCGTAACTCCCTCAAATATAAAAAGAGGGACATTTCACTTTAGGAGCTGGTGGGCCACATGAAAATAGAGGAAGATAACCGGTTAAAGGATAAGTTTACTAATTCTATTGGTCCTTTAAAGCTAACTTGGTTGAATCTGGTGCTACCTCAGGGTATAATGTATAAAAGGACCACGAAAAAGAGAAATAAGAATAAGAAGATCAAGCTGTAAAAGGGCACCAACTTCAAGAAGTCAGTGAAGCCCAAAGCTGAAGGCAAGTCCATAAAGTGTATGTGTGCGGTCAAGTCAGCCACAAAGCATACCAGTGCCAACACCGTTCCGACCACTAGAATGAGAATAGACCACATCTAAACGTTACGAAGAACAATGTTGATATCATCGCAACAGTGGTTTCAGAGGTGAATCTGATAGAGAACAATGTTGAGTGGGTCATTTTCGCCGAGTTTGAGGGTGGGGACGAAGGTGAACGTGTGTACATGGGGAACTCTACCAGCTCTGATGTGATGGGAAAGGCAAGGTTTTGCTCAAGTTGACTTCTGGTGAAACTTTAGCCCTGAATAATATCATGTATGTACTTGCCCTGCGTAGAAATTTAATAAGTGGTGAAATTTTGAAGAAGACAGGCATTAAATTAGTTTTTAAGGCAGATAAACTTGTACTTCCCTGAAACGGTGATTATGTTGGGAAAGGTATTTTGAACATAAGTTTATTTGTCATAGAAACTCAACTTAATGAGAATAAAGCTACCACTTCTACTTACACTGTTGAATTTGTTTATATGTGGCATGCTATATTAGGATATGTGAATATTCAATCTTTAAAGAAAGTGATAAAAATGAATATTCTGCCTAAATTATACATAACTAGATTTAATAAATGTGAAATTTGTGTAGAAGACAAGCATGCTAAACCTCGCTTTAAGACTATTTTTAAGAGAAAGAATGAACTGTTAGAACTTATACATATTGATCTAGCAGACTTTAAAAGTACTAAAAGCAAGGGAGGAAAACACTACTACATCACTTTTGTAGATGACTACTCGAGATACACTGACAACGCATTGTTTTACTTGTCAAATAAAATAGCCTTAATCTCAAAATATAATCAAATAAAGAATAGTATAGAGATAGTAAGGGTCGATCCGCAGAGAATATGGAATTACAGATGAGTTGACTCTTGTTTTAAGACTAGGCGTGATCTGTAAAATAAAATAAAATAGGAGGTTTTGTTCGATTGAAACTAAAGAAAATAAAATTTGAAAAGAAGTAAAATTGAATTAAAATTCTAATTATAAAAATCATCATATGGCTTTCATTTTGCCTCAAATTCCATCGATCATCGAAATAGATCTTAGCTTCAGATTTATGCCGATTACAGTCTATAGGGCCCAACCCCTGTTACTTGTTTTTGTCTCAATTGAACTGAAAATCCAAGACAATCTTTGATTGTTAGTCCCTTATGTGGACTTAATTGCGACAATCATTATTAAAGCCAACTCGATTTAAAGATTTGTAAAAACCGACTCGGATAGTGTCTCACTGAGAATTGAATTCGGACTCAGTTTTCAATAGTATACGGCCGCTAAGTGTGTTCCAAAGAAGTCGAATGTGCTATAAGTTGATCCTTCCTCCCAACTGTCAATTGAAAACACTATCAATCCAACGTGCACTTTTTGAAAAGATTTTTTTTTTATTTTAAAAGGATAGCCAATTACTCATAATCAGAATTGAGTCATCCCTTCAGCCTTTGGCTATGAAAAACTTAGCTAAGTATGATAGACATTGTACTTAGCATTCTAAAAGAAAATGAGTAAAAGGAAAAAAAAGTAAAAAAATTTATAAAACAAAAGCAAAGAAAAACAAGAGAATTTGAGAAGTGAATGATGATTTGAGGCTTACCCAATGGGGTATTTATAATTCTCAAAAATCTTAAAAATCGTAAGAGATAATTCCTAAAAAATTGCAAAGATAATTCTCAAAAGTTTTTGAAAATATCCCAAAAATAAAGATAAATCCTAAATACAAGTTTGGATTTGCGGTTGAGTCTTTTGCTTACACGAATATGCTGATTGGACCTTCTAGAATATACTGACTTCTTGCCACGTCAGTGAAGTCATGCCATCATTCCAGAAAAATAAAAATTTGTAGAATTCATCCTTTTTAGCATAGTTTCTGGAACTTAATGTCATGTACAGAAAATAACAGAAATCGTCCAACTTAGCAACATAAACTAAAAAATAAAGGAGTAATTAATGATAAAATAATGATTAAATTAAGCACTAATCATACACAAAAGTATATCTCCTTAGAACTAAAGACTAAGTTGATAACTTCTATCTTATTTATAAGAAAAAAAGTTGAGAATCAATTAGATAGGAGAATTAAATGGGTTTGATCCGATAGAGGTGGTGAATACATATCAAATTTCATAAAAGAGATGTATGAGAATAATGACATAATTCATGAAACTTATACCCTTTATTTTCCTCAACAGAACGATATAGACGAGAAGAAAAATAAAGCTTTAAAAGATATAATGAACTCATTGTTGATAAGTTCTGGGCTGTCTGACAACATGTGGGGGGAATCCATTCTATCGGCAAATCATATTTTGAACTGAGCACCTCACAAGAAATTAGATTCTACCTCATACGAGTTGTGGAAATGATATCCTCCAAATATGCAATACCTGAAAGTGTGGAGTTCCTGGCTAAAGTGGGCTTGCCAGACTTTAAGAAACCCATCATTGGACCTAAAACCGTTGATGTAGTGTTCATAGGGTATGCTACAAACAGTGTTATATACATATTCATGCTTCTACAAGACTATTCTATTTGTGAGTCGAGAGATGTCATTTTGTTCGAAGTTTCTTTTCCTTTAAAGAAATCTGGACTGAATGAAGAAACATAAGTGGAAAACATTTCATCCACTTCTTCTAGTGTACCTGCTAGGTCATCTGAATAAATCATTTTTGAGCCTAGAAGAAGTAAGAAACAAAGAGTTGAAACCTCTTTTGGACTATATTTCATAACTTCCTTTATTTCTAAGATAAATGATTTAAACTCTCTTTCTGATCCTATAACTCAAATATTTCTGTTAGATAAGGATCCTAAGACTTATGAGGAAGCTATGTGATATATCAATGCTAGTTTCTAGAAAAGCGTTATCAATGATGATAAACTAGAATTGATAATGTCTAATCATACTTGGGAATTGATTGACTTGCCTATAGAATTAAACCAAACAGCAAGAAGTAGGTCTCCCGAAAGAAACTCATACCAGATGGTTCGATCCAATAGTAAAAGGCAAGGCTACTAGTCAAAGGGTTCATGCAAAAGTTTGGTCAAAGACTTCTTCAATACCTACACTCTCGTAACAAAAATCTCAATAATCCATGCATTGTTTGCACTAGCCTTCATTCACAAGTTGCAAGTACATCAAATGGATGTAAAGAATGAATTTCTAAATAGAGATCTAGATGAGGAGATCTATATGGAGCAACCCCTTTATTTTGAGGTGCATAGTATGGAAGGCAAAGTATGTAAACTCAAAAAACCACTTTATGGCCTCAAGCAAGCTCCTAAATAGTGATACAAGAAATTTCATAAAACTATCCTTAGTTTTGGTTTTGTTGTGAATGGTTCGGATGCATGTGTGTATTCGAGGATGTTTGGTGTTGATTGCATCATCATAAGTTTATATGTTGATGACATTGTTGATTTTCAGTACTAACATTGAGTCCATTAACAAAACAAAAGATTTACTGTCTACTAAATTTGAGATGACAAATTTGGGAAAAGTCGACATAATTTTAGGAGTCAAAGTTACCAAAAATGAAAAGAGATTTTTCTTTGAATCAAGCATATTATATTGAGAAATTGTTAAAGAAATTTGACCATTTTGACGTTGTCCCTGTTCGAACTCCTTATAACCCTAGCATACATCTCTTTAAAAATAAAGGAATTGGCGTTTCCCAAATAGAATATGCTAAGATAATTGGTAGCCTAATGTTCTTAATGAACTATACTTGACCTGATATTGCCTACGCTGTGAGCATACTTAATAGATATACTAACAACCCAAGTGGTGTACATTAGGTCACACTTCGTCGCTTACTTAAGTACCTTAAGGGTACGATGGACTGGAGACTTGAGTTTGTTGGCTATCCTGTGGTGTTAGAAGGATATTGTGATGCCAACTGGGTTTCTGATAATGATGAGGTAAGCTCGACGAGTGGGTAAGTCTTTACTTTAGGTGAAGCAGCGATTTCGTGGAAATCTTCAAAGCAAACCTGTATTGCTCGTTCCATTATGGAACTTAGCTGGGCAAGAAGCTCAGTGGCTCATAAATTTATTAACTGAAATTCCGTTGTGGGAAAGACCGACTCCTTCAATTTCCTTACTGCGTGATTCACAAGTTGCGATTAATGTGGCTAAAAACCAAACTTACAATGGTAAGAAGAGGCACATTCACATAAGGCATGAATCTATTAGACATTTGATAAGGAATGGAGTACTCTATTTAGAGTATGTAAAGTCGAAAAGGAACCTAGCAGATCCGCTAACCAAAGGGTTAAGTCGAAAACTGGTCCTAGATTCGTCGAGGGGAATGGGTTTAAAGTCCATTGATTAAGAAATTCATGGTGGATACTCAACTTAGTTACCTAAGTTCAATGTGGTCAAACAAAACCATGAAAGACTTGTAGTGTACATTTACCTACCTGTGCCCCTCTGACGAACAATGTACATGCCTAGGTTGAGCTTAATTGTTCTTAATAAATTTATAGTTCATGCTTTGGGTGGTCTTAGTGAGAAAGACTTGATGAATTTACCGAATTTGACTTAATATATATTCTTAATAAGTTCATAAACCAAAGTTAAGTGGGTAGTCCTAATTGAGAATGACATAATGAACTTACCGCTAGAAATGTTGAATTTTATGAAAACTCTTAATGAGTTCAAATCTAAAAGTTTGGATGGTCCTAGTGAGAAGGACTTATCGAATTCATCATTTAATGAGGTTGAATATTTATTCTTAATGATTTCTTATCCCAGAGTTTGGGTGATTCGTTTTATAACGAACTTGAAGAAAATCACCCTAACCTATTGTGAAGAAAATCACCATTGTCAGTTGAAAACTATTTGGGATAGCAAATAAATTGAAAAAAAAAAAATTACTCCAAACATGGTCAGGACCCACAAACTGGACCATAATTTTTCACATTTCAAGCAATCCAGTCCATAGTATATTAGACATTGAAATTGCAACAGTACAATGGTTGTGCAATTATTCATCAAACAAAATAAATAATCAACTTGTCCGACATGACAATTGAATGAGAGAAGTTACAACAAATCGTTCCTAACATGATCTAAAGTTTACAGTGCCTATTATACTTCTACCTGTCAATGCAATGGAGAAAAGAGTTGACGAGTCCTATTTTATAACTCATACTTGATTTAAAAAAAATCCAAGTCGTGTAAAGTCGATTTTTCGAGTTTCTATTTAAATTTAATTGTAAATATTATAATATTATTTGATTCCAATTTAATTGTAAATATTATAATATTATTTGATTCCAATTTAATTGGATTTCTATAACCATATATATAATACAAATATATTTCTTCATATTTTTTTCATATGTGATATACATATATCATACAAAGTCTAAGGGTTCGACTCAAACTTGAAAATAAATCCACTAATTACTAAAAATTTCGAGTTATTCGAGTTGCATTTTACGACTTGATTTGAACTTAAATTTTTTTAGTCGAGTCGAGTTTATGAAATTACAACTCGAAGTCAATTCGAGTAAAAAAATTCGAGTTTTCAAATCGAGTCGAGTTTTTCTCACCCGTAAATACATCATCCCCACAACTGAGTTGATTGTGAAGCTGTATCAAATACATGCCCACAACTGAGTTGAATATGAAGCTGTGAAACAGAATTGAAGCAATTAAGTTTTGTTATTAAGAAGGTTTATATGCAAGGTAAAACTAGATCAACGTGAGAAATTCTCACTTTTGATTGGTTCATCCCAAGACTTTAAAGCAACAAGCTCCCTCACGTCGGCATCCAACATATTAAGACGATAATTTAAATCTCCAAACCAAAATATTTGGCAGCTAAGAAAAGTATCCATTTACAAATAATTTAATAAGAAAAGAAGCATCTCGTATGTTTAATAAGGACTAAAGATATAAAATCATAAACTTCAAGAACTGTTACAAATCAACACTACACTCGAATGCATAGTAGAAACATCAAAGTTATACATTTCCTCCATTCAAAAAAAAATAAAATTTTATTTATAAAAAAAATACAATGTCACATTATAAAATCCAAAAATTAGACAATAAAAATCTAAAAAATTCATGAAAGTTAAAGAAGAAAACCTGGGTGGAATCGTTATGGAAATTTCAGGCTCAAGATCAATCAACAAGTCGAGAAAACTATTAAAGCGATTGGAAGTCATGGGAGTACCTTCGCACCACCAGGGAAAGAACATTGGCGGCTACTTGAGGAAGAAAGGGAAAGAAATGGCGGAAATCGTTTGTCAAGGGACCAAGGATCCATGGAGATTCTTACAATTCTACAGAGGCATTGGCGGCATGGTTGGTATTTGTTAAAAACCCTCCTAAAACCCCCAAAATTCATGATTCTTGCATCATTTGTTGTAGCTTACCTGCCCCTCCAAAAGAAACCAGAGCATATGATGTTAATCTTTTGAATCATAGCCTTAGGGAGTAGGCAATGGGAACACCAATAAACTGATATCCTATAGATCAATACCGTGATGTATTACGGTAGATTGGAATTATTAAGCAGCCAACCTGAAAAATGAGTTTTTTTTTATTAAACTATGATGATTACAAGCAATAGTATATGTTCTAAAGATTTTCAACCATTTGACAATGAACACTCAAATGTCCTATAATCGTTGGTACTTGAACTCATAAACAATCATCCCTTTAACTATTGAGATAACTTAAAATGAGTTGAGTAGCTACAATGGACTCCAAATTACCATTTGCAGCAGTCAATAATCTGTATGTGAAGCAACAGTGCTTGCTGATCTCTCAAGCACTTGTGGTTAGTGGGGAAATCGCATCACTTCTACTAATGGAGTAATCAATTAACCTTTATTGCGTTGTTCTTTAGAAATATATATCTTATTAAAAGTTATTTAGAATATTATGAATAATTCTAGCGTGGAATCTATTAGTTATTTAGAATATTATGAACAATTCTAACTTGGAATCTAAGATCTTAACAAAAAAAGAGAATATTGTGTTCCTCAGAAGAGTAATCACTTTTGATTATAATAATGATAAACATATATAAATAGTTGATCAACATTTTTTTATTTTCAAATAATCTAACCTTTTATTTTCTCTAAAACCGTAAACCAAAATGTTCCCAAAAGTTCAAGGGTTAAGTTTAATTACCGATGTTTACTGATGGCAATAAAAAGTCGCTCTTTATTGCAGTCGTTTTGGGTTTTAATCTTTCTTGCACAATCATTTTGGATTTATTTTTATTATGTTACGTTTCTAAAACAAATTTCAGAAAATGAATTCGATAAAGTATATTATATATTTTTTTAAATTATTTCTGAAAAGCATTTTACAATGTTTGAATATAGTTGTGTAAACTATTTTCTACTAGCTAATATATTTTTATAAATTATTTATTTCACATATTAAATATAACAAATAATATTATTGTTAGAAAATAATAATATTTTTCAAATATTAGCATAATTTATATATTATTTATGTCAGTAATATTATTAAAATATAATTTTTACAATTTATAAAAATATTAATATTATTATATTTTATTAAATAAAAATACTATAAATTATATTAATTATTCATTAAAATAAAAATATTAAGCTATTAATTATTAAATAAGAATGTAATAATATTAGAAATTATATTATAATATAATTTCTAATATTATTGTGACCCTAAAAATATAATATTATATTATTAAAATTATTAATAAAAGTATTTTAATAATTAATATTTTTATTAAAATGTTACTAAAATAGTATATTTATTTTAAATAATAAAAATATTATTTCCAGTATTTATGCTTTGAAGTAAAAAGTTCAGAAAATAACTTACGAAAAATTAGACCGTAAATCATTTTTTAAAAAATGCAAACAAAATTATGTTGATCAGGAAAATAAATTATATCGATCATTTGTTTTCCGCCAACCAAACTCTAAAAAACGAGAAAAAACATTTTTCGAAAAAACAATTATAGTGAAACAAAATTAGTCCCTCATATTTAACAAGATAGTCATTTTGGCTTTTTTTTAAGAAATTTGGCTCATAACATTTCATTTTGGGGTAAAATGCATTTGATCCAAATTATTAGTTGAGTAACAGTTAATGTTTCCTTCTTACTAGGCATGTCCATGTTGACTGAAATACCACGTTCCATATGGATATGTCATGTCAGCATTTCAGTCCATGTGAACATGCCTAGTCAGCATGAAGCGTTAACCGTTACTCAACTAACGATTTTCATCGAATCATGAGATATTTTGTCGCAAAATAAAATGTTGGAGACCAAATTACTTTAAAAAAAATAAGGACCAAAATAACTATTTTGTCGAACGGTCGAATACTAGCTTTTTCATTAGGACAAGTTTTAAAATAAAAGTTGATGGAGTAATCACAAAACCTCAAGTCATAGATTAGAAAGGAGCTCAAGAAATTCATGATACAATGGTATAGTGATATATCATACACACACACAATTGCGTGTGACATAGTGCAGTCCAATAAAAGCAACGAAAGAATTAAGCATTAAAATTGAAACATGAAAAGAACCACATCTGCAATACATTAGTGAAATGAGTCCGACCCTCCCCTTTTCCCCTCACTCCTCCCTTAGGCTTTAGCCATAACAAAAATGCAATTTGATTGAAACATACTCAAACCTTCACATTTAATGTTCTATAGCATAAATGTCTAGTCTTTATCTTCTTTCTTTACTTTTCTGCCTCTTTATTTCTCTGCTTTCCCTCAGCCAGTTCTGGGATTTTCTGGATGAACCTGTAGAACCATTGCAAAGCATAACAATCAATAATCTGTGATTTCGAAATAACATTCCTCGGATTCGAGCGTGAGTATCCGAAACATGCATGTATTCGATATGTTATATCGTACTTATGTTCTAATATGTGTAGGAAATGTTAAAGGATATACCTGATATATCCTTTCTTCCTTGTAGCTTCTACTTCTAAGCTTAAGCTCTCCTCTGCTGGTTGTCATCTCATCCAATACTTCGGCATCATGGAAGTCATCATCGGTGCCTTCACCACCGGTAGATGGTTCTCCTTCCTGTATGCATATCATTAATGTTCGAATCGAATTGCATATCGTCTATGGTTAAACACAAACACAATTGTTTGAAAGATGTACCTGGAGTGATGCTCTTCTTGGGGTACCTATGATTTCTTCGTACTTGGCAGCATCAAGTTCCTGAAGATGTTCCGGATGGAAGAACTTGGGAAGGACGTGCTGTCTGATGCTGATGAGAAGGATGAAAGGTACTGGAAACAGTATTCCAGCTAGAGGTATCCATGTGACTCCGAAACATATCAGAAGATACACAATTTGGCAGACTGTAAACAGCAAAATCGCATTGAAAGGTACCGACTCCAGGTATGATGCATGAAGAGTTTCCAGGACTCTGTTCAGCCAAATGTTACTCATGAGAAATTAGTTTAGTTTTTGTTTTCAACATTATTGGAAGGTGTTATACTGGTACGATTGACGTACTTGTAACGCCTGCTGGGGGTGATGAAGAGCAGCAATATCCTTTCCCAGAACTGGCAACCTGGGAGGCTGTCAATGGCCATATAGGCAAAATATCCCCAAAGAACTGATGTAGGGATCATCCTTATTAGAGGTATAATAAACAATGAAAGTCCGGTAAGGACTGACTGCAACAGGTTGCTCATTCTTTGCTCATTCACTCTAACAGGTAAATAAGCATCGATATATTTCTCGGATCGAATTTCTTTTCCATTCTTCCCATCGTTGTCTTTCATCATAGCTTCTTTCAAGTTCTTCAACTCTTTATCTGCTGAATCACACTGCATTGACATTCCATGTTATGTTGCAATGAATTTCGCACTCGAACATGTCGCGGTCTATATAAGCTGTAGGACGAGTCTAGAGTACTTACAGATGGAGATGCGTCCAATTCTATAAACACAGTTTCCATTCTTCCATATATTTCTGATTGGTTTGCTTTTTGCTTCATGCCCTCCTTGACACTTTTCACCATTTTTCTCCGAATCATCTGCATTCACCGGATTATATAGTCTAAGAACCGACATTAAACCGAGCAATATTAACATTAAGAGAATAGTTTCTAAGAGCTTGTGGCAGCGTACCTGCTTCTTAAGAACTGCAAGGCTCTTTGTGTGCATGGGAGATTGCGGTAGGACGCCATTCGAAGGAGGGAGTCCCAAGAACCCACAGATCAAAGTCTGAAACCATGATTGTGAGCAGGAAACAGATTTCAAAACAAAACTTGTAGGTGAAAAAATCAGTTACGTACCGTAATTCCGAGAATCAAGACATCATAATGGTAAGCAGAGGGCTTTTTAAGGTTGAACTCCTTTTGCTGTGCCATCTGCGAAGCGACACTGTGATCGAAGAAGTATAGACCTGCTATCATTAATGCTGGTATACTGGCAGCAAAGATGTATAGTACTGGTACCCTTCCCATATCCTATAATATTTGATATGATTCAGTCAAGATTTATATTTGATTATAATATATACAACTTATATACCTTCATCACTGTCCAATGATACACTGATTCACGTTCCCAAAGAAGTGGACAGAAAAGCCTCCTAGGAACTCCAGAAACGACTTTTCCGGGTATGGCGTAAGACAATGCTGTCCAACATACAACCATTAGGGGAACACCATAGTCTGCGATGAAACCTCTAAACCAACCTGAAACCAGAGTCAGTAAATACATTGCTTGGACAGAAAGAAAAAAATAACAAACAACCATGCACTAAATTTCTAAGGTGAAACGATTATCGACCGATTCTAGTTCGTTGGTTGATGCACCTGTTCCGTAATACCATGATCTTGCCTTTCGCGTCTTAAGGGAGGTTAATAGAACCCCAATGATAAAATGATTGCCAGCAATCCATTTGTGTATAGCCATTGGAACTGATATTTCTCCTCTTTAGGATTTTCGCCTTCGGGCACATTGAATTCACTGACCACTCCCTAATGATAAAAAGAGCATCATTATCAGGGCCAAACAACATGATTTTAGTCATCATAAACATTGCTCCTAAGTTATTGAATACCCTAATAGCTTCTTGAAGGAAAAGAACGGTTATCAACATGCCAAAAGTTCTCCTGCAATTCTGGTGAATCTGTTGATTATGCTGGCTACATTGAATACAGAAATGAGAACGAGCATCATGGAGGTCCATATACAGACCCTGGGGAAGCAAAACAAAAGAACCAACTTAGACTAAAGCACATTTTCTGCAGAATCATGCATAGGGTATCATATCCGTTACCATGAAGTCCAAGCCAATAGAGTTCCTTGCCCAACTCTAGTCTTTCCCTGCTGAAACGGTACAGGTAAGTGTACATTATAATGGTTGGCTCTGCAACACCTACTATCAACATAGGTTGCCCACCGATAATGGAGTGAATGATCCCGCAAATCGCTGTCGAAGCCAATGTTTCGATCGTGCTCAGAGAGCCATCTAAACTCAAGCAAAAGGGGACGCATAGCTGAGTTTTATTACTTTAATGTTCATTATGTACGACGACTATAATACCTGAATCTCGACTCAACTGCTCTCCAAAGACAATAACAGGAAGAGCAGATGCGAAGAAGATGTAGGTAGTAGGAGCTAATATCCTGATAGAAGTACAAAGCGAAAAATGAAATCTCTTCCCGCAGGAACATAAAATAAGGTAACATAAGTGCATCAAATTTATGAAGACATACCGAAAGCCAGAGCAAAGTCCACTGACCCAATCGTTCTCATAGCAAGCCTTTCTTCCGTTGAAGTCGCTGATTATCCCCGAGAACGGATGTTCGAAGTCCATAACTGATTCGATTGAAAATGGACAAGGTTTGCATTCATATATGTTAAATGGATTCATAGGAGAGTTTTATATATGAGTGTGCTAACATCGATCCAAACTTAAGTGTTGAATAGATTACCTTTAGCAAACGTAAGGAGTACGAATAGTATAGATTACCTATACACCTTTATCCTAACATCCTCTTCAGCTCACAACATGATGCAGGGGGATCTGAGACAGATGATGCTGAGCTGTCAGATTGCACGTTGATGGCGCTGAGATACCATGAGTTGGCAGATCAGCGCAAAGGCGGGAATTGATTGTGACATGTTCCTTATTGGGGCGTTTTGAGTATGTTTCAGTCTTTTGGCCATAACTTTGGCTACAGGTGTCAGAATCGCGCATAAGACCCCAATCGGAAAAGCTCTTTTCGACGCGCACGCTCTCCACATTGAGCTACGCTCCATGTGGCCTTTTTTTCAACCTCAAATTCTGCCGTTTTCCCCTCCGAATCACTAGATTTAGTTATTTTACTATTTATGGTAATATTTCGATTGTTAATTAGGAAGTCAATTTAAATCCGATTTAGACCGGATTTTTGGGAGATTGCTTTTTATTTCGAATTTCAATTTAGAGTGATTTTCGGGATTTTGCTATTTTGGCAAAATTCGAAAATACGATTTTTGCTTTTGGCAAAATTCGAATAAAGACGATTTTTTTTAGCTATAACAGTCCGGCTTGTGGACTTTTTGACGTTATGATTTTATAATATTTTATTAACCTAGAGATTTTTTTTCTCTGGTTTTTGGGCGAATTTTCTCTTGTGAATCGTCTGTCGGAGCTAGCCTACAGGATAATCTATTCTGTCTGGCGTCAGTGGTGTCAGAGCAAACATCTTCTTGGGAAATTCACCAGTTTCAATGGCTGGAGGTCGTGGTCGTCGTGTGAGCAGGTTCCGAATGAGGAAAGCCCACGCCGTGATCGCAGCGTTCAGGATGATGATGATTGCGGATTTGCAGAGGCAAGTCGCAGAATTAACCCAGCGCCTCGGCGCAGGATTTAGAGGATCGTGAGGCCTCTGATCACGATACAAATTCCACTTTCGAAAACCCATATCACAATCGCGCAGGATTCCGGGGGGCGCAGGATTCCGGGAGCGTGGTCGGGAGGAGCGTCATGGAGACCTCGGTTTTCGGGTCGATCACTGAGTTTTCTGGTACATTACAGGCCGAGGGATTCGTGGATTGGATTAATGAAGTGGAGCGTATTTTTGAATATAAGGAAGTCCCCGATCGTGAAAGTGAAAATGATCGCCATCAAACTCAAGGGCAGACATCTGCGTGGTGGGAACAGTTACGACGTTCACGAGAAGACAGGGCAAAGCCAAGATCACTGATTGGGAGAGATGAAAAAGAAGATGAAGGGCCACTTCCTTCCTTCGGCTACACGCAAACCTTATTTCAGCGACTCATGCGTGAGGCAGGGGCGGCGATCAGTCGATGATTACACGGAGGAGTTTTACCAATTGGTCGCCCGGAACGATTATCTGAGACGGAGGAGCAGATGGTGGCGCGATATTTGGGGGGTTTACGCCAGCCCTTGCAAGATGTCCTCAGCCTTCATTCATTGTGGAGTGTTTCGGAAGCATACCAGCGTGCACTTGCTGTTGAAAAACAGCAAAACAGGAGACCAGTGATCAGGGAGCGATCACAACAGTCGACCAGTTCGCCCTCAAGAGTCCCGTCCTGCTCAGCAGCCACCGCAGGGTAATTCTAACCCTACTATTAGATGTTTCGTTGTGGTGAACAAGGGCATAGGCGACTGCTGCAGGAAGCCTGCTAGTCAAAAGGGCAAAAATTGTTGATTGAGGAAAAGTGGAAGACGAGAATGAGGGATTGGGCGAACCCGTGTATGACGATGATGAGACTGATGATGTGCTGTATGGAGATGGTCATGAGACTCTGGTCGTTCGCAAGATACTTACCCCCAAGGGCGATTCAGGGACGATTGGTGAGAACCATATTTTCCACACGACTTGCACAGTTGCAGATAAAGTCTGCAAAATGATCATTGACAGCGGCAGTTGTGAGAATGTAGTGTCGAGGAGGTTGTCCAGAAATTGCAGTTGAAGACGGACCGTCATCCTAAGCCATACAAGTTGTCATGGCTAAATAAAGACAGTGAGGTAAATTGATAGGCGATGCCTGGTGTCTTTTTCAATTGGTAGAAAATATTTGATAATGCCTGTGTGATGTTGTGTCTATGGATGCGT